>NW_005187432.1:3706665-3731473 GCF_000239375.1 Pundamilia nyererei | reverse complement strand
GCGCAACTGAAGAGGAGTTTGTGTGCTGTGTCACCTTTACCTGCTTATAAGTGTCTTATAAGCAGTTGCAAAAGATTTTTGTAAAATAAATGTCAGTTACTGACATCCTTTACCAGTATGACAGGACGTCCACCCTCTTCTCTGTTTTGTCTTTTGTCCGCTTTCCAGTTAGTGCTTTGACGCTTTGCTCATACCTAGGTTGCTAGATCTGTACTCTGGCCAGCTCTAGCTTTAGCCATTAGCTTTTTAAAAATGTTCATGATTAGCTGTGTGAGGGTGATTTAAGCGTCTGATTAGGTTTGATGCTAAACCATATACTTGCACAGTTGTGTGCATGTTATGCTAGCATGAAATACAACGGCTCATAAGCAGACTTACGGTAGGTCAGTCACCATTCTGGGCTGAGAAAGCTGAGAAATTGATGGATTGCAGTTCCTGGGCAGCGCATTGGTGCAGCATGACTGAAAATTATTGACTTAGACCAGCGGTGGGAAATTTTCCCAAGGGCCCATATGAAGCACCAATAACCTGAAGTCAGTTCAGATCAATATTAATTTTATTTTTTTATAAACCACTACTGGTAAGGGTAGATCTTACAATTTAGTAATGAAATTGTGAAATAGCATAGTAAAATACCAACATTTCACTATTTAATCAACAACCAACTGTGAACAAATGGCCATGTTTTCTTTTGCAAAATTTCAAAAACTTTCTGTAGACTGTTACTGCACATAGTTTAGGTTTTTCATTTTTTCTTCTTCACTAAGAGACATCTGGTCTATTTTGGGCTTGAACAAATAGATTAAAGTCGCCTTGGATCACCCAGAGAGGTGATCATTACAGAGAGAGGCTTTGTATTTGGATTTGTTGAACATTATCACTGAAATTGTTTGTTCATATATAAAGGTAGATCAAAAGTTTATTTTAGTCACTTCATCTTGGATCTGCTTCAAAAGTTTTCCCTGTCACATTTGGACAGCCAGTGGTTGTAACACATGTAAAACAAGTTTGTCCCATTTCAGCCCGAGCCTATCAAAACTTACAAATCACTCCCTTTCACTGAGTGCATTGATGCCAGCTCATGCATGATCTAAAAGTCGGTCATTATCCAACATACAAAGATGTGCTGTGTCGTGAACATTGCAGCTGTGATCCAGAGCCAAGGAGAAAAAGTCGAATTATCTCCTTTGTTTATGAACTGAAGCTCCAGATTTCCCACAATATCCTCGATCTGTTTTATTTATTTATTTATGTATTTATTTTGGTTGCCTATGAAGCACTCTGGTTGTTTTAAATTCTTTTTTTCTTGGGCCATTATAGTGCTGCAGAGTCCACCAAGCTTTCTTTGATAAACACCTCAAGTTCTCCTTTTTCTCCACAAAATAAGCACAGCAAGTTTACTTTCAAGTTCAGTAAATAAATATGTAAAAGTCCATGTATTCTTAAAAACTCTGCATTTTGCCTCAGTCTTTCTTTTTTTAATGTGAACCGACATCTCTCAGAAATAGCACGCTCACACCTCTCATAAATAAAAGGTACAAAGTTGTGTTGTGATTTCCTTCCTTCAGGCCATTCTTTGATGGGAAATCTACCAAAGAGTGTTTGGTGGTTGAAACTGCACGTTTGTCCAGTCATTACAGTTCTGTTACATATTTGTGTCACATATTAGACAAATATTTTTCATTCACTGCATTCACTGGTCAGAGTGAAAGTAAGTAGCTGTGGTGACAAGCTTAGGAGTTTGATTAAAGTCTTAAATTATCACAGTAATAAATATAATGTCAATTTCAAATAACTTTTCTATGTGTAATCTTTTGCAACTTCTTTCATCTAGGTACTTGATTTGTTTCCCTTTTTTTTACATTTTCATAATAACCATGATTTATAGGCATCACTCATGTCTCTGGCACCAAATCTGTTTCACTTTGCAATTTTTGGAAACAAAATGAACCAAATGATGAATGGGATTCACACATTTATGTTCCCGTTGTATTTTAATGACTTCACAAATAGATGAGTGCTGCTTACCAGCAGCAGTTAAAAAGCAAAGATGAACAGGGGAAAAAAAGTCTCTACTCAAGTTTTTTTAAAACATAAATTCCTTTGCATCTGTAATATGTGTTCAAACACCACTTTTCCTGTAATGCATCACTTTTGTTTCAGCATAGAGTGATTTTCCACATGTTTTGATTTCATGTCCCCCGCCCCCCCTCTTAAACAAAGATGCTAAAATTTCTGCTCAGGCTGCCAACCAGCCAGCTCTTTCTGCCTCAGCATGCACATTCATCAGCATTACTGTTGTATAAACACGAAGGAACAAAGCCTCAGCAACGAAAACCTTTTTAAGCTGCAACCCAATTCTTTGACCTCCGATGGTGGTACAACTACTAATCATACTCGATGCAATTTTGGATGTCCATCAATATTCTTTATGCCACTGATGTCTCAGTAATTATTTTGTATTTGTCAGACTATCCATCACTTTTGCCTTTCAGCTAAGTTGGCAACCTTTTCAAACAAATACTTCGACTGCATGCAAGGAAGATTCGATTTTTAAAATCTCGATTGCCCTGTGCTAAAAAGTTTTGGTTTTTTTTTAGCAATACCAATCATTCTCACTTCTTTCTCACGTGCACATTAGCTGTCGGCAGTGTTCGTATTAATTCTTTAATCAACAAACACAAGAAAATTAGTACATGGGCCATACTTTACCAACTTGCTTCATCTTGTTGCATGCAAGAAAAAAAAGGTCTCTGCAGAGCAGCATTGTGTGAAAGCACCTACATTACTCACAACGAGATTTTATCACTTGCAAGTCTCAGCAGTAGCACACAGATCAATGAATGTGCCCAGCACTGTCAAATCAGATCATACTGCTGTTAATCATCATTCACAGATGCTTCATTGAAGATTTGCCTGTGCCTGATTTCTTTCTCAAGAATTTCCTTTTTGTCTCCCTCCTTGTGTCAGAGGATTTAAATCTTGATATTACAGTTAATAGTAATCTCTGTACTGCAGCCTTCTTTGTATTAATGAAGTAGTAGTTAAACGTCAAGGTCTTTTATGATTGGGGCTGTTTACTAAAACTGATGTTTAGGACTGCACACCCAGGATTAGAAATGTTTTATTTGAATTAAGTAAGGGAGGAGCATTAAAACAGCCTCGTGAAATCTCTTGAAGAGACCGCACATGTAGACATAAATACTGGCACGGATGGTACGCAGTATGAAAATAATATGATAATATGCATTTACCAAAGGTTTTTAAGTCCAACTTGTTTATTTACTCAGACTTAAATTCATCCCATTCTGCATATACTGTGATTAACTGTGTGACAGCAAGAAAACATCAAAGCCTCTGTGACCATGATACAAAAAGTTATGTTTATTTGAGTATATATACTGTAGTAAAACGTGCAAACAAAATACATGAAAATATATGAAAAGATTAACATTTCAAACATGGACAAAATTATGACTATTTTATTTTTGCTGATTTCAAAAAGTAATTAAAGACTTGTGTTTGAAAGACATCTGGACACATTACATAAGAGCCAGCTATTCTAAATAGTACAACATTTACACTCAATGACAATTTAGATTATTAAGCAGCTTGTTGAATATCGCATGTCTTAAAAGGCAAGAAACAGTAGCAAATATTTTCAGTGAATTCATTGAAATATTTCCAGCCATGCATTGATATTAATTCTTCTGTGGCCATTTAGCTCGAAGAGTCCAACCCAAAAAGAGCAAAGTGCCGAAACTTTAAGCGCTTGACCCTTATATTTGCACAGAGTGAAAGCAAAAGTAATGCTACAAGATTTCTTGGCAGGCTTCCACAACTGCCTCCCGTAAGACACCATAAAAACCACCATAAAACCACACATTGCTCGTTTATAAGATAGCAGATGGCAGAAAGATGAACGGGGGCCAATGTTAGCTGGCAGCTGCCCTCAGCCTCTCCTTGAATGTCGTCGATGTTGCTGTTAAGAACAGAGACAACAGTGTGAACATCAGTTTTTCAAATGCGCAAGCAAATCCTCAGGCCGCAAAATGGTTTTAGGGATTACCATATCACTGAGCTTCCATGGTCTCTCGTCAATTTTTTTCATCAGATCCTTTACCCACGTTTCGTTTGGGTCTGTGCAGATGATACGGCCCTTCCTCATGGTGAAGCTGAAAGATAATTGGCACAGGTGAGGATTATTTTTAGCATGCAAATAAAACAGACATGGGTTAAAGAAAAAATCACTGCGAGTTCAGAGAGGTTGCTGTGTTAAAGTGCTAAAATGGAAGTTTTGTATGTACGTTCACTTTCCACTTAGATTTTTGCTAGTTTCACTGTAATTATCATTATTATTATATAACAATGAAGGGGTATTTGTCAGAGGAACCCCCTTAAAGACATCATGTCATGGGTGTTACAGTACAGACACAACCAGAAAAGCATTTTTGTGACTGTTTATTTAACAATAATAACGTCACTATTTGTTGTACATCCACTTACATTACAGCTGGGATGTTGCAGCCTCCATCTGTCATCTGATGTCTGTACTTCACTGCGTGTTTTTGAGCAGCGGGCTTCATTGATCTCACATACTTTAGACAGCAGTTATCATAGGGCACTGAAAACATAAAATCACCATTTAACAACATGATCAAATTTGCACAACAAAGATATATTGTTTAAGACATGTACGCAGTGAAGCAACATCTACCCACGCACACACTTCAGCAATAAAACAACCTCCTTTATCTCTTCATGCCTCTTTATTGCATGCTGCATATATGACACTGTTTTCAGATTTCTTTCTTTAAAATTGCTGTACCTTGTGCCAATGCCAGACAGACGCAGGAAAGGATCAGCAGGAAGAACAGAGTGTTGAACCGCATGGCGAGGTCTGTTGTGGCAGCGCTGAAAAAATAAATACAGGTTTATACATATAAGAAATATAAGTTTTTCCCTGCAATCAACATTATAGGCCTTATCACTCTGTGGTTAAGGTGCCTCAACCCCTCCCATGTGTTCATGATTTACATCTCAAACCTTGAACCTTGAACAAATATTGTACATTAACTGGACTTGTTACCGAAATGTATCATTAATCTTTTAAGCTCAGCTGGTAAAGAAATGTTACCCTATTTGCAAAAATAGGACTACTTAGCTTTGGCCATTAGACCACAAAATGTGAATTAATATGCATCCATTGCCCAAATGTGTTAAGGAAACAAGATTCAAAACAAATAAACAACAAATCAGTTTCTATTTGAATCTATTCTATTATCTATTTAAATGATTTTATAGCAAAATGTGTTATAAGATCATTACTTTCATTGAGGTATTCTTACAAATACTGCAAAACTTACTGAAACTAATCAAATGCAATACTAATATTACTATACTAATAAAATTAAATGATAATAAATAAACCTATAATTAGTAAAGCATCCATGTGAAAACCAAGCGCAATGTCTGTTTGTAAAAAAAGGAATATGATAACTCACCTCCTGTTCTCCAGGTGTAGACTGAAGCTCTAACGTTGTGTCTATCAACTTGTGCAGGCACAGCACTCTTATAAAGACACTCAGGGGCAGTATCATATTTCCATAACCTTTGTACCAAGACTTTTTTTTAACTCTTGTTTGATGAATGCCTTTAAGGCGTCAGCCTCAGGTTTCTTGATTGGCATTGCAATTTTATGTTTTGCTGATTTTTTCCAAAAAAAAAAAAAAAATGTAAAAACACTTGAATGAACTTGCACTGATAGAAACTTGACTTTTTGCATTTTCGTGCAAAGGCACGTGTCTGTGAGGGATCAAGCTGGTCAGATGCAATGCACGCTGATTAAAAAGACAAGATTGGGCCAATATAACGATAAAAGGTGAAACAAAGAGTGACATGTCCCCTAATACTGATCAAACAAAGACAGCAGTTAGTTTCCAGTAACTAGGTGGATCCCACTTTATTTCTCATGTTGTTGACATGCCCTACTTTGGTGCCTTTAACAAAGTTCACGCATTAGATCATGTAATTTTTCAGTCAGTCATTACCAGCAAAAAAAAATCCAAGTTAGAGCACGCTTAAATAAATGCACAATAAATGCAAAAGTTTGTGCTTATTCTCTTTAAAACAAAATCCTATTTGTTTCGTTTCATATCTTTCACGTGGTTGTCAGTGCCACACCTGCCTTAGTTGCATTCAAACAGACTGCCGGCGTGTGAAGGCGGAGGTTAAACAAATGTTTAGTGTCTACATTATGCTTTATTTATCTGAAATATACGTCTCTAACTATAACATTTACTCCTATGTTGCTTGAGGCTCTTGTAATTGGAGTGTGGCATACTGTACTCTAAAGGTTTCTCAATATGTAACTGTCACACTGACAGTTACATATTGAGAAATACTGTTGAATGTCCAAAAAGTTCTGCTGGGGAAATCCTTGTACTTAACAGTATTTAATGACATTAACAGAATAACAGACTTGAACATGGGAACTTTTTTGGTAAACTTTAGGTGAATATCTGCAACAATGATCCCTGGGCTTGGGCTCCAATACGAATCTGTGGCTGTTGACAGTTACATGGGTAACATCTAAACTGTGAATCTTGACTGTTGCTGAGATATACAGGTGGTAAGGTTAAAATTTGGTCTTGACAACATGAAGACATGGACCCAACCTGCTAACTAAAAATTCTTGATAGTAAAATTAGAAAAAGACTGAACTAGTAAGGCTTGTCTGGAAGGGTTGCTGTGTATGGTGTGTAAGTCTATTCTCTCTTAAAAGAACAACTTAGGTTGGCAAAGTTACACCTAAGCAAACCATTAAACATCTGGAATAATTAGACAGATAACACAAAGTGGAAATGTGTGGCTATAATCCACAGCATCACATTTGGAGAAAACCAGACACAGCGCAAACATCTCATTGCAACTGTCAAGCACGGTGGTAGAGGTTGGAGCTTGTCACAGGATCTCCAACATCTTGCAGTGACTGAGTTGACCATGAACTCATCTTTATATCAAAGTACTCTATAATCAATGTGAGGTCATCTGGCACGGTCAAAGGTTGGTCATGCGACAGGATGATCCTAAGCACAACTGCAAATCTACAACAGAATGGCTAAAAAAAGAAATAAATAAAAGTGTTGCAATGGGCCAGTCAAAGCCCAGACCTCAACCTGTTTGAAATGTAGTGGTGGTAGGAGAGAGAGAGCTGTGCATAAATGAATCCCTGCAAACCTCAATGAACTGAAGCAACACTGTAAGGAAGCGTGGGCCAAAATTCCCCTACAACCATAAGAGATCGATGAATCTTACAGAAAACAGTTACTTCAATCTATTGCTGCCCAAATAATCAATCGTGGGTTTTACTTAGTTTTTCTACACACTGCTTCTGATTTATTTTGATTTTGTTTCTGTTAAATAAATAATGGCACAGTGTAACATGTTGTGTTGTGTCATCTAAGGTTTTTTTTTAAATCATGAACTGATACATAAAACTTTAGAACTGAATGAAGGCGTACTTTCTTTTTACCGTCACTCTCAAATTTGGTAGATATTAAAATGATTATCAGTTATAACACTAAAAAAATATGGTTATTATATATTATACAACATACAGACGGCACAGGCAGTTCATCTAAATTCACACACATTAGGATAAAAACACAATCATAGAAGCAAAACTGACATTTTTTAATATACGCACAGCACTGCTAATAGTATACCACATATGTCATATTTTATATTTATTTTATTGATAAAACTATTTGTAGATATTTTTAAAAATCCAAAAGAAAACAACAAAATCTACAAGTTGGCCACCACATGCAAGAGAAAATTAAATAGGTATAATTAAGTAATGAGGTTAAATAAACAAAGTATCCTACTCTCCACTGAGCAGGAGCAGGCTATTACCACACAGCCATTATGGTGCAAAGGGCTTCTGCACTGGAGCATAAGTGCTCTTGCATAATTGCTGATTGTATCAAACTGCAAAATCAGAGCAGTGGCTGCTACAGCCATAAAAGTCAAATATCCAACTAATAAGACATTTCTGTTCATGTCAAAATAAATTACCCTTTAAACAGAAAAATAAGGATTTAGTTGAATATTAAAATTCCAAAACAGAAAACCATTCCCATTTCTTGGGTCTTTTCTTTCTTTGGAAACTGGCAATTGTGTAGCTTGATAAGATCTTTCTGACACGCTAACAGCATATTTACTACATACAAACATAAGATTTTCCTTTAGATCGCTTGATAAATTCATCTTAAAGCCTCATTTGACTGAATCACTCTCAAACACTGTGATCCTTTCATCTGATAACATAAATCTTCACACCCCCACCTGTATTTTAAGAGCACACAGTAAATGTATGGTGTTTTTTTCTATAGAAAAAGAAACATTTTGATGTCTATCACAGAATAAAGACGAAAGGTTTGTTGTTGTTCATTTACTCTTAAATGTGTGGAAATTCCCTGCAGGTGTTACGCAAAGTTTTATCGGACCATAAAGACTTTATATCAGCATAGTTCACGAGGCCTTCCGGAAATATGAGAACTCCATTTTGACCCTTGAATCTTACCAAAAAGGGGACATAAAAAAGAGACAACAAGTCTTTGTATTTTCAAGTCATAAGTGCAGGTTTATATAACATTAATGTTGCCCAACCTTACATGACAATAATAATTGCCTTTTAGGCTTAGATATATTGACTTCAGAAGCAATATTAGTCTGATATGTGCGGTGTAGGGATACATGTTAGCGCAACATTAAACGCTTGTTTACATTCTTCAGTATTCTCAGAAAACCTGACTTTAATGTGGGAAACTTGAGCTGTAAGAGTACATCAGGATGTACATGCATCTTCCCTACAGTCATATTAAGTTCTGACAGATGATAAACTTTGCATTAAAGATACTTGTCAGAATCCATCTATGCATATCCACCCATGTTAATTCCTGACAAGAGGCTCCTGCGGCACATTTAGAAGGATTCTTTTTGAACGCCCTGTGACAGGTACTAATGAGCCTCAAGCGGCTAAGTGGACATCTGATAGCACTCTTCGGTGTGAAGCGTGCCACTGACCTGTCCCTTTCTTTTTCTTTTGTGCCTGCAGGATATTTGTGCTCACTTCAGTTATTTACTGCTCCCACATGTGTCGTAAAGAAAGAATCTGCATTTGATGCCACCCAGGCTCTAAAGACGTTTACATACGTTCAGATTGCTCTGATTAAATTGTCTCTATTCTTTTTTTTGGAGGGGCAATTCTGGTCTTGCAGTGAATATTTCATGTTAGATGTGCGGGTTTGATCACAGTACAATTCAACTGAACATTCATTGGCAAACCAATGAGTAACTTTCTAAGAAAAAAAGGTTGTTGGCTGTGCCGAGCTCTGTTCCTGTATGTGACTGCATATTTGAAAAATCCTGATGGATTAATGGTATTGAGTATTTGTCAGAAGATGATGGTCTGCTGCCAAAGCTACTTGGACTCTGTCTGTGCAAAGATGCACAGTGTTGTCTTCAGCATTCCCGTCAGATAATGTGATATGTTGTTTTATCCCTTCATTATCGCTGTCATTTAACATCTCCAAGAATACATTTATCATTGTGTGAGAAACTTTACTTTGGCACGCAGTACAAAAAAAAAAAAGAAGCAGCAGTATAGATGAGGACAGGGCTTTTTACTCGCTGCAGACTGAATAATGATACTGATTTAACATTTACTTCTCTTGCAACGATCCATTTGTAAACTGCAGTGTACCAAAAAAAGGAAAAATGAAAGCAAACACATGGGAAAGCTATCCAAAACAAGTTAGCTTCTACTATTTCTTTTTCAGTTTTATTATTATTGCTTTATTTTGAAGCAAAGGTCAAGGAGTTGCAAATCCGTCCTTTCTTTCCTTCCTTCCGCTCTTCCTTTCTTTTGGAAGCATGCCTGTGAGGAGGCCTTCAAAATTCATTTGAGGTTTAAATTTTAACTGACTGCTTTCTGGAAGGAAAAATAACCGTGTCAACATGATCAAAAGGTTCTTTAATCTCAGGGGCATTGATTTGTGCCGCAAACGTCACTATGATTCGGCCTTTTTGCTTTTCATGTCAACATTAAATCAACCAGGACATGAATACAACAAACAGGCGTAAGTTTACTATAATCTTACAGGCCTCTGCAATAACAAGTATTTTTTATTGTCTTTTGATGTTAGGTTAGGACATCAGACCTTCAGTAGCCAGTTGCAAGTGCAATAATGAGATTTTATATATTCATAAACATATATAAACATACACAAAGCCACCTCTAGAGATGCAACAATTTCCCAGAAGTTCCGGGAACCTTAATGGCCAATTTCACAGAACATTTATTGCAGCATCAAAGTAAAACCTGATTGTGATGGCAGAACTGACACAGACCACAGTGGCAGACAAATCTATGTGTGCATGTTATGTAGTAATGTGGATAGTAAGATTAGGCTGATGCATATTCCTGTCCTGTCCCAGACCTGTAATTTATTCCATCCATATATCAGCGATGTACTTTGCTGAGTGTTGCGGGGGCTTGGATTTTGTTTGAGCTATGACTGTGAGACTGAGAGAGGCAAGGGGTCACCAGTCAATCACGAAGCTGACTCTAATGATAGATGAGTAATTTTACACCTGCAGGCACTTAGAGTTGTCTGTCAGAGTCTGGAAAAATGTATTGCAGACTCAGGGAGAAAATGAGAACACTTGGAGAACACTTCAAACACATTTGGCACACTAGAAAACTCAAAACAAATTACCAAATATGCACATTTTTTGCGGGATTAGAGTTGAAATGAAAGACAACACTGCTAAACTTTATGGACCAAAGAGTATGGCACATTACAGCTGTAGACCACGGACTATGGAAAACCAGAGGATGAAGCTCCCAGTGCACTGGATTTGTGCTGATGTTAACGCCAGAGGAGCTTTGAAATTTCTAAGCAATATATACCTCATCACTCATCAAGCTCACTCTGTAACTTTACGGTGCTGTGGTTGCTAAACATTTCCACTTTGCAATAATATCACTGACAATCAATTGTCGAGTATCTTGGAGGGAATCCTGCAGCATTACTATGGTTGAGCTGTTTAGAATGACTCATTCTTTTACAAATGTTTGTAAAGGCAGGCTGCATGGCTAGGATCTTTTATATGCATGTGCCAATGGGGCAGAAAACAGCTAAATTCAAAGACTAAGACATGTGGCCCAATACTTTTGTCCATATAATGCGGCTACGTTGAGCATTTTTGGAGATTTTAATTTTCCCCTAGCGGTTTTATTTTATTCTAATGTATTATGCAATCAGCTCTGCCCTTCAAATGACAAGTTTCAGTAGATAAGATCCAACATTATACCACTGAACAAATAACATGGTTTTGGATTTTGTGGAAGAAAGTTACATAACCATAATTACCCCTTGTTTTTGTAGGGGACTCCCCCAAGGGTTTCATCTTTAGGTATTAGTTACAAAACTCTGGAAAATGAGAAGCCTGTTATGTAAAAAGTATTGTGAATCTTGGACTACTTCAAAGTAGATGTTATCATTACACAGATATTACACATATCAGGAAGGCAGAAAGTCAGGTTTTGCACCACGCATGGATTCTGACTGAAAGACTACTTTTTACCCTCGTAATAATGCTACAGGATCTGCCATGATGGGTTTTGACTCGTTATGATAGAAACACCATCGAATGCATTAGAGTTTGGTGAGCGTTACAGAGCCAGTTTGCTATTCGTATGTGGGGGAGTGTGTTCCAACTTTTGAGTGAGGGGTGTTTGTTGCCCGTAGACGCAAACACAGTGATGCACAGTGGACATTCGCCACACCAGTGGATAAGTACAAAAGAGAAACTGATATGACCCAAAGCAGAAGCCAAGCTCGTCTGATGGATGACAGCCCTCAGCAGCAAAGAGTATAAACACATGCAGTGGCTTGTTTGAGGGGAGCCTGAGGGGAAATCTCAAGCACGATTATTTCGATTATTATTACCAACTTTTGGTCAACTCAGGCAAACTCTTATGAAATGTCCTCTTTTCAGTGTTCCTTAACCACATTTGAGCAAAGAAGGCAAAGATCTGGTTTGTATTTATGACTGTGTTGTATTTAACTATTGTTTTATGCCTAACTTACATTTCTTAATCTAGTTCATAACTAAGCAGATGGCTCAGCAGGGAAAGACCATTTATTGGAAGATGAAAAGCAGGGGTACTTACCATTATCACCAAATAATGAATCACGTAATACCAATATTCCCACATTACAACATTTCTAATCGTAACAGGATGATTATCCTGTTATCTTCAGGAAGAATGTTGTATTACGATAAGAGATGGTCTGGAAAGTTTAAGTCGGCTCAACTTACAAAAGGCTCTTGAAAGCTGATGAACATATAACAAAGGCCTTTTAAAAGAAGGCTAAAATTATTAACATTTTATTATTAGAAATAATTTCAAATATTTTCAATTTAATTAAACATTCTCACATAGTGTCACAGCTTTGCCTTCACTGTCTGAGCATGCACTATCTGTATTTTATGATACTTTATGAATGTTTAAGCTCTAAGAGTGATTCTTGAGCCACTACAACCACATCAACACTTGTAGCCAAACTAAACGTGCACATGTACATTGTCAGCATTACGCATTTTAAAGAAAGTTTAACACAGTTGTCTGTTAAACATGCAAAGAAAAAAGAGAAAAGAAAACAACTCAGTGCTTTACATTTCACTTCAGGCACTTTCCAAACTGCCAGACTCAACTCCACAAAGACTATGGCCTGAAGGGTGTACTGGAAAGTGAGATTAATGGCCTACTAAGCTATGTTGGGCTTAAAGTTGTAGTTTCTGTGTCACAGAAGTGCTTGTGATAAATTACCGTGGTAACTTATGCCAAACACATCACCTGGTCAGGTGCATGTTATGTTTCCCAGTGTTAATTTAAAATCTTATGGAAGCACCATAATTTGAATGATTCTTTTATTTACAGCATGCAGTATAACGCAATATAGATTCTCTGCTGGAATATATTTTATATGTGCAAGAAAACCACACAGTAAAGTGCAAACTGAAGGTTGCATACTCGAGTCGAATCTACAGCTAAGTCTCTTTCACACTACTTGAATTGCAGCTAAAAGAACACAGAACACACACCAACAATACCGCTTCAGTCAGTGAAATTAATTTCCAATTGACTGGCCCACAAACCACAGCTCTTAAGTGTCTAATGTGTAGCCACACCTTAATCACTTAACCACCATTTATCTTCATGATCCTCTGATAATGTCTCTGATTGGAATAGGCGTCACTCATAGGGATCATTTAGTGTAGAGGAGTCACGACCTGTGAAATGCCCCATTATTTGTGACCACGCATACAACTTGAAGCAGGAAACCCGGCTTAACAGAGAATATTGACAACCCCCATAATTATACTTGATAAATCCAGGTGGGGCTTTAGGTTTTATCAAGCCGGCCAAGGCAAACAAGATGCACAAATAAGCTCAGAACTTGCTTTCGTTCTTTCTTTTTATGTATAGCACAAATCTTTTTGTTTTCAATCGCTGTGGTTTTATTGTTTTGAAACTCCTTCAGGAAACAAATGAAATACCTTCCGCCCATATTTTTCATGATACTGTATCCAGAATAAACATATGTAGTTTACACATTTGGATATCTGCGTGAATGCTTGCTTACTATATGCACGCCAAAATTGCTTTGTACAAAGAATTTGCAAAAAGTACAAAATGCAAACAGCAAACCCCCACGAGTCAATAATTTTATTTTCTACTGTCACTGCAGAGTTGGTACTTCATGCACTTGTGCAGTTTATGGTTTGTGTTTACCTCATCCATAGGAGAAAATATATATTTTATATATTTATTTATTGTTTTTTAGAAAACAATATGAACTGCTTTTGTAGTTGGTGTTGTAGAATTTTGTAGTTGGTGTTGTAAAGTTGCCTGTAGTTTCAAAGCTTGTCCCGAAGCCATCACTAAAAAATGTAAACACTGCTTACCTGTAACAGATTTGCTCAGTTGCAGTAACAGTTCGCCCTCTAGTGGAAGCAAAGTGGAACTGCACTGACAGGACACTGGAAAAGGACATTCAACGTTATTGCACATTTCTGTGCAAAACACATAGCTGTGAAAATCTCCTGACAGCTGAAAAAGTCCACACGTCTAGAAAACAAAAACAGAGAAAATGGGCAGAATTCAAATTCATCCTTGGGAAAGGATTTAATCATGACCTAATCACTCCTATAATAATACACTTCATGTAAATAATGTGAGTCATGATCACACAGTGTTTTGGTTACAGGCCTGGTAAATTCCAAGTGCTACATCAGCACAGAGATTGTTTAAACGTTATTGATCTATTTGTTTGTCATCTTGGTATTGCTCATTTGAGTTATTCTTTACTACTCACGATTTTCTTTTACTTAGGCGTGACGTTTATGGAGTTATCTCTGTACTGCTCTAGCACTTGAAATTTCATTGCTGTAGGACTAATAACAGAGTCTGATCTTATACTTATGCTATCTTAAAGAATACAGTTTTTGCGTGCATGTGTGTGTCTATCAAAGCCAATTGGCACTGCAGTAAAGTCAGTGGTGTTGTCATGTTTGGCACTGTAAATGTGGCCTTTACAAACAACACCAATGCGTAAACCCCAGGAGAAAAAAAGGGCAATAGATTCCTACTAACAGGGCTTTTTACTATGAGGTGACCTTGCATAAACCATGTGTATAAATGTAAGCACAGTGATTACGGGACACACATCATTTAGAAACAGGAAATATGAACGACGCATTGGTTGTTTACCTTTACCGGGAATCTGATTAAATCACCACTTAACACTGGCTGTGGCGATGCCTTTGAGACGTGCTCGAAGGCTGTATTTTTGTTTTTCCGCCAAACCACTGTTTTCTAGGTTAAGAAACCTGAGCCATTCATGTCATCATCTGGTGTTTGTGCAGCTTTATCGTAGTTAATAATACCTTTAAAGTCTGTGTTGGTACACAGGGGCCTGGGAAAGCTGTAATAGTGGGTTAGGCGACCCAGGCAAACTTCACGTTCTTCCTTTGGGCCAGCTGAATTATAAATAAGCACATAAACATATCGATAAGCATGGACATATACTAGAGTTTTGGATTACAAAAAGAGTCTTGGCGAGGGCAGGGGTCGCTGGCTGCATTAGCAAACGGGTGTCTCTGAGCACATTGCTGCCTTGACTGGTGTTATCTGCGCGGTGGGTTGTGGGTGTGTGAGCGTCGAAGTAAAATGGCGGACTTGGCAAACGAAGGTGAGTAAGTGGCAGAATGAGAAAAACAATACAGCTACTGTGGCCATGTAAAGCGTGTCTGTTCGCGGTTTGCATATTTGATAGCTGAAATCAAGCAACTGTGGCACACGTAAATGGCGACTTCAGGTGGATTAATAACGTCGCGGCGTTTATAAGGTTACAGCGTTAGCAAACAGGCTAACAATGCTAACGCTGGGCTTGGGGTAATACCTGGAATGTCTTGGAACGCCCTCCAGTTCTGCCTGTCAGTTAGCCGGTTTACCTCCTAACGCTAGCACCCGGCTATTTATAGTCGGTGTGTGTGTATTTGTTGCCATTTGTGGTGAGCTAAACGATCTAAGGTGATTATAAACACCAAACTTGGCTAAGCCACATTTGAAAAGCACAGCTTGTAACGAAGCTAATATGTAAGAACAGCAGTGATTGGAAACAGTGTCCGTGTTTATTTCATGTTGTTAGCTTTACGTTTTAGGTTTGCTTGACGTTCATTTAGGCGCGTAGAGGAAAATGTCAGCCAGTCAGACAATGCTTCGGTTTAGCCTCTGTTTGTTTGCGCGTTTTCTTATTCCATCAAAATCAGATTGTCATCATGTTTGGCTTCTAATATGGGAGAATGAAGTGAGGACTGTAGTGACATTGTTTGTCAGGCGACATGACTCATGCTGGTTGGAGCGCATTAGCAGGCTAACTAGCCATCGAGCTAAACCTCCCTCGGCTTTAAGGAACAACCAGTGGCGCCGACTATTTACTGAAAAGGGTCAGATGGGTATATATGCTAACTGGTTAACATAAGCAAGGGACGCATTGGGGCTACTTGTATTTCAGATGTGAATAGAAGTGTTTCATGCCGGAAATCTTATATTCATTGGACAAGTTAGCTGATTGTGAGACAGACAGCAGATATAAAGGTGGGGGTAAAATGTAGGTCACACAACATTTTCTTTAGTTTCACACAAAAATGATCAGCTTAAACCATGCGGAGCGTGTGTCAAAGCGGTGATTGTCGCTTCAGGAAACAATCGTGGCTATGTGCTGCCGGCTTTTGGCTGATATCGCATGCATGCATGTTTTGCGCAGCTACAGCGATGCTACACCTGTTCAGTGTGCAGGCCTGACCCAGACAGAGGAAAACCTTTGTCTGCTAACGTTATAGGATTACACATCTTACACCAGGGTACAGTGTGAACATAGAGTCGTTAAGTGGCTTGAGCTGACATCATGTTATCGCCTAGCATGGCTTTAGTTATTCTTGTTATGTTATGATCATAGATTATGGAGGCAAGAAAATACCGGTGGAAAGCGTCATAATTTCTCATTTAGTTATTTATTTATTTAAAATGACACAGTCTCTGTCTAGTTTGCCCATTCTGCAATACGTGTATTTGCATATCTCACATTTGATCACGTTATTTAGTTTATTGTGGATTGTTCACTTTAGGTAAACTTAATGTGATTTAATTGTTCCAGGAACTTCTAATAGGATTGTATGGTTAAGTTTAGTGTACTCGGTTTGATGGCATGATTTCGCCTGGCTGGTTGACACAGATAGAAATCAGATTGTTGTTAAGCTGCATTTTTGCAGGTCATCTTTTTAAGTTTCTTACATTTAAATTAGTTGTGAACAGTTGTTTAACTCACTGGAATCTTGACCACAGCAATTTTTGAAAAGTTAGACTTTTTATTTTTAATCAGCTGTACAGTCTATAAAATAGAAGATGTCCAAATACACTTACTGCTGCACACCTTAAGTTAGTGTTTAGATGACTAGCCTACATCTTTTCTTAACAGACAAGCCTGCCATAGCGCCCCCTGTGTTTGTTTTCCATAAAGATAAACCACAGAAGGTAAGTTTCTGTTTTGTTTTGCTTTTCTTTATCTATAAGGGCTAAAATTGCCTTTTTGAGTTTGCAGATGTTATTTATGCCAACATTTAGTCAAGCTGACTAGTTTCTGAAAAGCACACATCCTAGAAAAGTTGTTGGATTCAAATTTGTCACTGTTAGCAGCATTTCCTGCAAAATCAGCGCACATCTTTCTTGCTAGTTTGTTTCTAATTTAATTAAGTCAAATTTTCATGCATTTAAGAAAGCTACCTAGGATTTATGAGTAATGGTGCTCCTTTGGTATAAATAAAAAACCCCCCAAACATTTTGCACTTCCTTGCAGAGATCTGCTGAGGGCTCAAGTGCAGAGGATGGAGAAGGTAAATGAAATATCCAAATTGGCCACTTTGTTTGTCCATGTTATCTTTCTGTTTAAACTGACATACAGTCATTATCATTTCACTTCATTCAGATTCAGATAAAGATGAGGGAAGCTATACTCCCCCTGTGAAAAGGGAAAGGACCTCATCATTCCCACCCCCACATTCTGGTAAGGGCACGTGATGACTAAGCAAAGCAGAGCGTTTACTTTATGTTGCTTCTTGCCTGTGGTGTACACATTGATTTGTATGCTGAGTGCAGTGCCTGTCTGTTACTTTGCAGTTCCCAAGAACAATGTATTCATGCCCTCAAGTTTCTGCCAGTCTCCGACTGGGAACTCTGACTCCGAGCCAGGTGAGCAATCTAGACCACTATTAGTTTTCCTTTCACAGCTTAAAGGGCCCCTGTGGTTAAAAAAAAAAAAATCTCAGTATTAAAAATCAAACGCTTCAACAATTTAAGGCAGTTGGCACAAGACGCTCACTAAAACTGGTAAATAGTAGCTTTTGCTGACTTAAAGATTTTAAGTCACAGATCATTTTGGTAATTCTAAAAGTGTCACAAACTCTTAACTCTCACCAAGTTGACTCTTAGTTCTAGTTGACTCTTATTTAGCTATTTTACTCTGATTTTGTCCATTCAGTTTTGACTGCTGTCCTTTCAGTCTTTACTGCATAAACATAAACTGAAAGCAAATTTTTATAAATGTAGTATTGGTATTTACTTTACAACTTTTTGAATTATTCAAAATATTTCTGCATCTTGTTTTTGTTTGGCTTAAATTTAAGTCTTTGTATTTAGTCTGGTTTGAGATTTCACTTCTCCTTGCTCATTTCTCATTTGGCTCTCACTGCTCCAAAGATCTGTCAGTTTGTGTCATGTGTTGCACAAAGACCGTTCAGTATACCAAGCAGGGAGAAGTCTTTTTCTATATTTTGTAATTTGCCGCCCTCTCAAAACCTTCAGTAATACAGAAAATTTGTTTTTCTTTTAAGTTATAAGAGCAATATGGCCTTGAGTCGCTTGTGATCCTGCCTCCATGCTCTGAACTGCCAGATTCAACTGGAAAACAAATGTGTGATGCTTGAATTTTAAAAAGGCAGAGTTAAGGTTAACATTAGTAAATACATAGGCTTTGTTATTATGATTTCCTAGTGTCATGTGGTGATAGCTGACAGCAATTTTCCAAGTGCCACTGCTACAGAGGACTAGCTTATTGGGTATTAAAAGCTAGTTTATTTAGCGCCGTCTTAGGTGTCTATGGTGTCTTTCTATGAATACAGTATGACTTGGATATAATAGCTGTTCCCACATTAGATCCTTCTTTGTAATTGAAGTATTTCTTTCTTTGCAAATGTATAAAATATAACCTGAAATTCTAAACAAGCTGCAGCTGGTAGGTTAGGGTAAGTTGGGCTTTAAACTTTAAAGGTTTCCGCTTCATGACCTTGCTTGTGCAAGCTCCTTGCCAGGGTTAGAGGTGTGTTTGTGTCAAACTAAAATTTGTCATTTTTTTTATGTTGTTTATGCCTTTTTGTTAAGTTAAAAAGCCATGTAAATCCCCCCCCCCAAACAATAAATTTAGTCATTTGCAGTTTATATATCTGTTGTTCATTTGCACAGGAAATCTACAAGGCCAAAAAAGTAGTTATGTTAGTTGGCATAAATTAGGCTAATGGGAACAAAAACATGTGCATATTTGTTAAATAAGAAATTAAACAGTAACTGTAAGGAGAGGAAGTTAGGGTGAAGCTGGATTAACAACATTGTTTATCAGTAGCATATCTCTAACACAAAGCTTGTAAATAATTATCTTGTGGTAACTTTGCTTTGAACTCAGCAGCACTCGTCTGTGTCTGGTTTTCCTGCCAAAGCATAATATTTATAGGACGTCTGACCAGTAAATTTGTTGTATCACTTTAGATGTTAAATGATTTTGTTTAATTTGTGAAGCTCAGCTTAATCAGTCATTTGCCGAGTAGCCGTTCATACTTTAATTTGTTGAATCACTTTCATCAAGGTCATATTACACTGGTAAGACGAGTCAAAATGGGGGAAAATATCATTATGAAAAATACTGACTAGTTAATAGAGATATGAAATTATTATTGCAGAAGCACTTTAAGGGAGAATAAGGAAGTATGATTTTTATGGATTTTTTTTTTTAATCCCATCTCTTGTCAAAGATAAAAGTGACCCAATCTTCTTTTTTTTTTTCTTTTTTGCTTTAATGGCTTGAGCTCAATTGAAAAGTGACGTAGAGGTTTAAATCACTAGTCAACAGATTTACGGAGAGGACTTCCACTTGAGCAAACAAACAGGCTGTAGTTAATAACTGCCTGAAGCATGTTACATAATGTGTGTATTTGAAAGTAAAAATAATGATGAACAGACCCAAAAAATGTTGTTAATAGGGACGCAGAACTACACTATGTGCTGGAAGTTTGGTTATTTTAGTTGCATTTAAAATGTTTATAGTGCTTTTATTGCTTGTGTGGTTTTTTTCTTCATTGTTTGCATGCATGTCCTGAGAGTTGCTGGTTAGTAAAAATGTTGAAAGATATTCGCATTCATTTATATTTAATTATGCAAATACTTCTTATAATTAGATTGAAAATGTTTTTCTTTAGCATCTGTGTAATCTAAGCTTCACACATTTATGCACACTGGAAGGGTCTCCTAAACGCTGAGGACAAACAGGATGTGGCTTTTCGCATGTGCTTTTGGGTTTCTGTTCTAGTGCTGATTACTTGATGGTATCCCAATAAAGCCACTGAGATGAAGAGACGGCAGTAGAAATAGATCAAAGGCCCTAGAGCCCGCCATATTACTGAGATTCCAACACAACTCTTAAGGCCGTACAAGGGTTGCTGTGGTAACTGGCTCTGTGGTTACAAAATTTGCAAAGACAGAAGAGCATGCTCACATTAGGTTGTTGTGCAATACCTGAATATGTTTTTTTAAACTTTTGCTTCTTTTTATGGTTTGTTACACCAGAGGAGAAGCCCATGGGGTTCCGTTTAAAACCACCGACTCTCATACATGGACAGGCACCAAGTTCAGGTAGATGTTTAACATGTTTTTGTGTTATTTTTACTATTTATACTATGGTTTTGTTATATACCTGACCACAAAAATCTGGCAAGTAGCTTTTGTAGTTGGTTCAGTTTTTCTGTTTATTTGCAGTATAATACAAAAGCTATTGTTGGATTTGCATGAAATGTTTTTGCATTAGGTGTTACTTGGTCCACACATACAAAATATTTGGAAAAGGTTTCTACTGTTTTAGATGGAGCAAAATTGCATCATATCTTCACAATTACTTTAGATTTGTTACTGAAATAAGAAAAACTGGCAGATATCATCAGATATCATCATGAGGCTCAAAAAACCCCATCTAGATGTAAACTCATTGTTGATCCAGACACTCAGTTCATGCACAGGGTGGAGGGAACTTTCATCCTTGGCAGATGTTTACTCAGACCGATCCTGTTCATTATGCATTATCATTTATTATTCAGGCTTTATCTGATGAGGACATTTAATCTTAATTATCAGCACTGACATTGGTACAGTCCTCATGAACAATTGATATGATTATACAAGTTACAACTATGTTTGAAAGCTGTCACAAAAAGTCAAGCATTTGAATGCAGGTTATGGTCTGGAATAACATCAGATTGTGCAAATATGCCCCCCCCCCCTCAAATGAAGGGCTCCCAAATGACTACTAATGTCATATTGACCTACCCCTTACTTGTACTCTACTCCCAGGCAAAGCTTTGAATATTTGCAGATTATTTTTAGTGAATCCAAAAAATTCTTTCTGAGCAGCCCACACATCAACCTGTACATGTAAAAGATATAACTGTGTGTACAAAGCATGAGAAAAACTGCCTCGGTTGCAGGTGTCCCTAGTCAGAAACCCAAGGAGCAGCAACGCAGTGTCCTCCGCCCTGCAGTTCTCCAGGCACCGCCCTCTAAATCACATTTAGAGTCCAGTGAGTAAAGCTCAGAGTCTTATACTCATTAGTTAATCACATGTAATTTAAGATATAATTGCAGTCGTTGTTCTCACTGTGCAAGCTGTTTTGCTCATGAGGTGTGTCGCTTCAAATGCTATCAGGATAGGTGAAAAGTTGGAATAATTTCCCTTTTTTTTTTCTGTCTGTAGATTCCAGTTGTGGAACCAATGGTGTGAAAAAGTCCTCAGATGGTGCACCTGTGACCCAGTCCCTCTTCCTGAACAACACAGAGCACTCAGCCACGCTGACTAAGACACCGGTGAGAAGAAGCAAAACCTAAACAATTTATAATTAGGAGACAGAAATCAAACATGACTGCATTTCCTGCAGTTTTTGTTTGTTGAGTTTTTGTATTACAGTTTTTGCTTGTGTGTTTTATTTGTCCTGTTGACATATTTGTCTTTTTACTGTGTTAATAGACACAAGTCATAGAATGAAAAGCTCCAGCATAGAAAATTCATGTTTGTTTTTTTAAAAATGTTTTTTGTTTACATTTGATTAAATAATATAAACATATTTATTAAAACATACATGTGTAAACTGTTACTACAAACATGTTACTACATTGCAACACTTGCTTTTCTGTCATTATCTCAGGTCTCCATCGTTACAGGGTTTTTTTTGTTTGTTTGTTTCTTTAATGAATCTTTCAGCCACAGCTGAAAAAGGCAAACATAATTTGACTAACAAAGAGAAACCACACAGGTTGCGTGAGTTTGCTCCTCGTAGTGTTCAGAACAGCAGTCCAGCCAGTTTCAGTCATTTGTTTAGGCCAAATAAAAATTTGTGCTGTGACTGTTTTTAATAAATTAATTATGATTAAGCTTCGGTTTCAGCACCTAATAAAGTCCAAATGACTTCAAAGTGATGACTCATTCACATGCGTATCATTTGTACAAGTAAAGCAAACATTTTGGCTTCGTTATTTCTTAAGTCACAAGTATGTTAGAAATTCTGATAATTGAAGAAATAATGAAGCACAGATGTTGCTTGGACACATTTCTTCAAACAGCATGAAAATGAACGAGACCACCTTGGAGTCATTTGGCCGCACATATATGTGCTTCAGCAGGGTTACCATAGTTGTATTCAGTTTCCCACAATACTGGATATTACAACCGTTGATTCTTTGTAAGGATGAATAAAGGAAATTGTACGTTTTTATCCTGTGCATAGACCCTAAATCCACTGTTGTTGCCTGCAGCTGGCCCTTCACTAGCTCTTCAGAGTGTCATTACTAGCCACTGTCTAAAGCTATGCAGCTGGATTTGCAGTGAGACCAGAGACTCGGGCAGCTTGCTGATTCTTATTCTTGATTCTTTATGATGGGAACTTCACACTACATTGCATGAATTAACTAGTAACTAAATGATCTGCAATCAGTTTCATCCAGAAATATTAACTATATTGCTGTGCCACTAATAGGCTTGCTAGGTAAATGGATTTGCATTAGGAAAATTAGGCACGTCTTGCTGCTGTATGCCACTTTTCTAGTATTTTGGCTACATACTTGACAATGACCCAGACTGCTAAAAGTGCAATGTCACTTTTTTCTAAGTGAGACTGGGTCCCGTTTGTTTTTATGCAATGCACAGTCAACTGCAAACACAGTTACGGTGCAAGTTGCAGTCAGTGTGGTTTGTGGAAGATATTAATGAAACTTGCTGCATGCAGGGGAAGTTCTTGTTGGTAAAAGATCCTTCAAATCTGATAAAGGCTCAGTGAACACTAGTTATATTAGTTGACCCTGCTGCTCTGTTTCTTCCTGTTTCAGAAACATGAAAATGAGGAAGATGGCTCGAGTGGTAACAAGGATGGAGAAAGAAAAGAGAAGAAAGAGTCAAATGTAGCAATATCATTTGTGTTTGGTCAGAATATCAAAGACAGAGCAAAGGTGAGTTTTCCTTCTGCTGGCTGTGAGCAGGTGAATTCGAAGCAAGAATTTTTGTGTCAAGCAATAGTGTGTGTGTTTGGTGAAATTGGATTTAAAAAATAAAGTTTTCTATAGCATGTGTAGCACCATCCTGTTTAGTACATAATGTGACGTCGTTGGTTGGTTGCTGCTAATAGCTAACATATGGTAATGTTAGTCTAACTGGTGACACAGTGCAAATGCAACTAAGTTTCTTACCAAAGTGCAATCAAGAAGCCTACCATCATCAGGATGTTCCGAGGGGAATAGATTAATGTGGGTGATGACCCAAGGGGGGGCACACAGGAGCTTCCAAGGAAGAGATGCCGTAGTTCTTGGAACCCTTCTTTGTTTGTTTTGGTTTTGAAATTCTGTTGGGAAACTGCTGTGGAAAATTGTTTAGGTAAGCACATTATCTCACTGATAACTTTTACTCACTTCTAATATGAAGTAAATTAAAATAAGTGAAGGGGGGTGAGACTTGAAGAGTCCCACCTGCGAAGATGCTGATGGTTATCAGGATTCCTAATCTTGCTTTGATAAGAAACGTTATGTTTGCAATGCATGTAGTAACCAGTTATCTTGTAGTTTCGCTGTGCTTGTGAAAAGAAAGATTTAACTTCGAAATAACTGGGGGTTAAACCTACTGATCCTATTTTCTGGGTATGCACTCTGTTGGCTGATTGGTCGCTCAGTCTGTACACCGACCTCATGAGATCAAATCAAATAGTGGGGAAGGTGCTTGACTCCAGCTAGTTGGTTCAGTGAACATCTGACTCAAACAGGCTCTCCCTCACACAGACCTATTTTACAAAGTCATCTACAAACCTGAGCATTATGGCTAGTTTTGGTAATTCCCGTTTCAGTGCAGCTAGCCAACAGTGAAGAAACCACTTTCTGCCTATGAGACAGAGTGGACAAGATATTCTAGTTTTTGTTTTTAACATAAAACTCATTGCTGCAGTCAGGGGCACCATAAAAGTGAGCCTTAGGCTGCTTTTTAGCTGTCACAAGTTATATGCTAATAACCAACCCACCAATGACATCACATTCTTCACACAAGATGGCACTTTTTTTTTTTAAGAGTAAGTGGAAATATTTATTGTGAAACTTTAAAGTGGACATGAAACAAGTGCTTACTTATTGCTTGGACCAACATGATGCTTGGATTACATCATATTGGGTTGGTTAAGGATTGTCTGTAGAGATTTCTTAATCTACTTTCTGTCGTAAGATTTCCTTCCTGTCTCTCTCTCTCTCTCTCTCTCTCTCTCTCTCTCTCTCTCTCTCTCTCTCTCTCTCTCTCTCTCTCTCTCTCTCTCTCTCTCTCTCTCTCTC
>NW_005187432.1:3692609-3706645 GCF_000239375.1 Pundamilia nyererei | reverse complement strand
CTCTCTCTCTCTCTCTCTCTCTCTCTCTCTCTCTCTCTCTCTCTCTCTCTCTCTCTCTCTCTCTCTCTCTCTCTCTCTCTCTCTCTCTCTCTCTAGTTGGAGGAAAACAATAAAGAAGACAATTCAAAGGACGGCGTGCCACTGGACTCTCAATCAGAGGGCACAAATTATTTCTTGCAGTACATCTCTACCACAAGGTAATTAAAAATGTGTTCTACTTCTACATTTTTTTTAAAATAGTATTTCTGCAAAATTCAGTATTAACTTTGATCAACGCGTTGATGCACACTTGCATTTCTGCCTTTTCAGTTCAAAAAATGCCACAAACAGTGCAGACAGTGGAGCAAAATTTGTTTTCGGGCAGAATATGTCTGAACGAGTTCTGGTGAGTTAATAGGGTGAATTCAATAGTCTGTTTACCTTCTGCAATACTGCAGAATTCCTAATGACTACAATTGAACGAGCTGAAATGATTAACTCTGTTGTGTTTTCAGAGTCCACCAAAGGGTGACTCTTCAAATGAGGAAAATAAAGACGTGTCAGCTGCCCCTGCTTCAGAGCCCTCATCGCAGGAAGCCACCCCAGAGAAAGGTAAAAAACCCATCCCTCCTATTATTTACAAAAATGGTTGCTATTTGGATTGATTACTAGTAGGTGTAAGCACAAAACTTTACTCCACTCAAGACAAAAACAAGACCTGTGGGCTTATGACTGTATATTCGTTTTATATTGTCTTAAACTTAAAGTCCACCTAAAAAGAAAAAAGCTTGATTTATGTCATAGAAGCAAGGTTTTAAAGTGTCCAGGGTTCGTGTCTTAACATACAAAAGGGGAATACTGAGTGAGAGAATATTTTACTTTGTTCGGTGACTTTGAAAAATAATTTACCATTTCATAGCTGCTCAGTGCCCAGGCAATCATAAATGTGGGCGCAGAGCTCAAGTGCCTCTGCTCTGGAAATGATGCAGAGAACATTATCAAGCTTCTCTGTTCGGGGATGGAAGACAAGCTCCTTGATTACCCTGCAGTAGCACTGTTTCTGTGTTGCTAAAGGATCAGTTATATGTTTGTGTTTTATTTCACCAGTGAACAACGTGTCAGAGTCTTTGGAGGAGTCTGCAGCAGCATACACCAAAGCCACAGCCAAGAAGTGCATCTTAGAGAAAGTCGATGTGAAAACTGGAGAGGAATCAGAAAGCAATGTTTTACAGGTGAAAGACAAGGCGGGGTATTTCACTTGAAGACGTGCAGCGAATAACATGGTGAGAATGTTTTATAATCTTCTTTTTCCCCCCTCCTCTTTTACTTCAGATGCAGTGCAAGTTGTATGTTTTTGAGAAGACTGCTCAGTCGTGGATAGAGAGAGGTCGGGGTTTGCTGAGGCTCAATGACATGGCATCGACAGACGACGGCACGCTACAGTCCCGTCTAGGTAAAAGCACCTTCAAAAAGCCGCTGGAGAGAGGAAAAAAACCCTTCCTGTTATGAATGTGCATGGTTTGTTTTTACAATTCAGTCACCCAAATAGCTTTAGCGGACGAAAGCATCTGATTGTTTTTACTGTTATTCTACCGGGACAGGTAGGGGCGACTACTATCTCAGTAAACCAAAACATACCTTTTGTTTTGATTACACGTGTTATGACAAAACCTAACAGTGAACACAAGAGGGAGTCTGTTCCTACTACATGGCTCTGTTGACTGGCCACCGCAGTAATATTGTGGTAATGTTTATATATGGTGGTTTCATTCAGACAAATCAAAATCTAAGTGGACAAGCACTCTGAAGTTTTGTTTTTAATGAATATTCAACAGTTTCAGAAGTTTCCTTTCACTGTATCCTGGTTAATATTTGACTAAACTGGAATCCTGGTACAAATCACCTTCTCAGTGACAGAACAGAGCAGTTTCTAGGACTATAGCTGTGTATTTACTGCAAATACTAGTTGTGCCTGTTTAGTGAAGAGATTTTACAGTCAGTGGGCTGAAATGGTAAACACGTGCATATTTGCATCTGTATGTCACTGCTGTCGTGTGTTGCAGTAATGAGGACCCAGGGCAGCCTCAGGTTGATCCTCAACACTAAACTTTGGCCCCAGATGCAAGTGGACAAGGCCAGCGAGAAGAGTGTACGAATCACTGCCATGGACACGGAGGACCAGGGTGTCAAGGTCTTCCTAATATCGGTATGTGTTACTAAACGTTTAACATTTGAACATTTCATTTTTCCAAAGGGTGTTAGCTTTTAAGTGTTTTTCCCCTCCCTGTGTATACATCAAAAGTAAGAAAAACACAGAAAATTGTAATTTCAATGTAAAGCATTGAAGTGGTGAAACATATTCTGCCTCGGTTTCACGCTGTCCCTTCCACTGTTAATGCGTCTTTATCATCGGTCGCATTCTGTTTTTGTGTATTTTTCCTCTTTAGTAAAGGGTGAATACATTTCCATGTTATTAATTTGATCAGCTCAGTATTGTCCTGTGATATTAAAACATTCAATGCCTACAGTTGGTACAAGAATACTGCTTTCAAACATATTATTTTGAGGTAGTTAAAAACTGTTCTTAATAAAATGCATTACTTCCTCCCCCAGATGTTTAACATTCCAGCCGTTCTGTGGGTTTTGGAAAGCATTTAATCTGAAACATCTGCGTATCGAAGTGGCAATTTTATAATTCATATAACACATTTCATTAAATGTAAACTCAGTGTGCATAACCCAAACATGAAAAACATAAAAACAAATGTAGGCTTACTTAAGTCAAAGCAATAAAAAAAGCTAACTTTACAAGAAAGTTTAAAAAAAGAGGCTTTAAGCTTGTTTTGTAAAGTGTAAACAGTTGTAAATGACCTCAAGTCAGCAGGCAGCTTGTTCCAAGGTTCAGTTTCCACAGTAACTGAAGCACCCTCAGCACACTTGGATCTAATTCTGAGAATAGTTAAAAGATCTAATTAGGTTATAGATACTGAGAAAGTCAGAGATGACCTGGGAGGGCAAACTACTGAGAGCTTTATAAGTTTGTAGAAGTACTTGTACAGGTAATTCTGTGTTGAACTGGGAGCCAGTGAAGTGACTTCAGTAGCTGGGTAATATGTTGAAATCTGTAAGGACTCTGTCTGCTGCGTTCTCAACAAGATGAAGTCATCCTACTGATAATTTGGAAAATCCTGCAAATGGAGCGTTACAGTGTACCAACGCAATGTGCATGTGTCATGTCCATGTGGCTGAATTTTGTTTACACTTTTGCATATTTAGGGTAGCTCTAAAGACGTAGGTCAGCTGGCTGCAGCGTTACATCACCGTATCCTGGCCCTGAAGAGCAGGGTGGAACAGGAGTCCGAGACCCCGGCAACAACCATCCCCGATGCCGAGGTACCGCAGTCCAACGAGGATGACAGCGACGAGGAGGACAATGCCTCTGCCTCCGCTTCAGCCTCTACTCCTGCTACAAGTCAGTGATTTTTATTTCTTATTTTTATTTTCTAGTTTTTACTGCAGCAGCTCTTGTTTGTTTTTCAGTGATTCAACTAAAATACCTTTGCTGACATGTTGCGACTCTGCTCCTGCAGGTAATTCAGAGGGAGGAGAGAGCCAGGCAGCTGGAAGCACATAGCGTCACTCTTGGAAAGCCTGCTGAGATGCCGCTGTAGAAGCATTTTGCTGCAGGCATCTCCATGGACACCCCATGACCAACGTGGGTCCTCCAGACCAGTACTTTTGGATATTAGAAGTCTAGCTCCAGGAAATAACCCCCTGTGCCGGAGTGTCTCACCCAACTCGTGCAGTTCATCTTCTCTGCGTTCAGCGTAATATCTGGAGTCGTTTCTTCCCGCCCTCTCCTGTTTTTGTGTTTAATTTTTGTTCTTGAGTATTTTTTTTTCTTCCTCTCCCCGATAGCAAAAATAAAGACTTCAAAGCTTTGGTTTGGGACTTCTCTGCTCATCATATTGATGAGTGTAAGGGTGTTTTCCTCTACATTTTAAAGTATGGCACATGTTAAGACTGCAGTTTCTACTTTGGGACCTTTATACTCACTCTACAGCCGTACCTCTGGACACCACACATCCAGAGGAGCTTCATTCACATCGTATTTGACTCGTCATCCAGTCGTTTGTTGTTTTTTCTTTTCTTTTTTTTTTCTCTTACATCAAGTCCAGCCTTCCTCTTGCCCCCCTCATCCTGACCAGTCTGTGCGTTAAGTTTTGGCAAATGTAATTTATTTTGGGCTGTCATTTTCATGAGGCATCTCAACACATATGTGCTGTTTGTAATGGCTAGCCAAGACCACTCGAGTTGTCATTAATAGCAGTTTCTTATATTTCCTATTGACCTATATTATAGCGAATAAAAGACTGAAACAGTGCAGTTTCCGCTAATGTGAGTTAATGATTTGGGGACAAAAGGGCAGTTCACCACAATGTTTCGTCTAGATTTCTACGATGTGTTAGTCATTCAGCGTCTGGTTTTTACTTTTTTCCAAAATTAGAAAAAACATGAACTCACCCGTCTACATTCTGCATGTAACTGTTACTTTTCTCCTTTTCCAGCATCCCAGGGGTTTATCGTGTTGATTCATATTTTTATGTTGAAGTTTTGTTTTGTTTTTTTATCCATTTACATTTGGAAAAAAGGTTTTGAATGAAAGAATTCATGTGTGGAAAATTTGAGTGACAACTGTAATACCCTTTGAATGTCATGTACATTTGAATATATCATCATTTAGTAGCGCACCATGTTTTCTCATCTCCAGCTGCCCCCTTTACAAAATAAACCATTTTGGACTGACCGCTATTGTTCCCTCTGAAACTGGGTTTTCTGCACTAGCAAGAGGGGTATCAGTATAGTATATGTAATACTTAGACATTGTCTCTAGTGATAAGTAGTACCTGTAAGCAACAGTACAATAATGAATAACTCTCTAAAGAGGGAACAAATTTTACCCTTGGACATAATTGAATACGTGGAATGAGAACAGCCTATCTGTTTTGTATTCATGTGCTGGATCTGGCCTGCAGGTTGATGAACGCTGTGCTGACTGCACTGAGCAGGAATCAGACTAAATCTTGTTTATATACAGTATTCATCAGGCACAAGGTCATGAATATTTGATGCATGTACCTATCATAACAGCCCAGCCTAATCGTATACATCCAAACTAGAAACATAACTGCCACTGCTCGCAAATTCTTAGCCTTATCTGCCTTTCTGTGGTGACTCGGCGGGAAAGCATTTTTCTGCAGCGTCTCCCGTAAATGATTGCAGTTGTGTGGTGAAAGTCAAAGCTAAACACTCCGAACTTAGATGCTGGGCTAGTGTAACAAGTCAAGCACTACTAACTTTTTGGAGTTTTACTTGAGGCCTTGACGTGCGCTGCAGATTCTCTTTAATTCTCATCAAATGTGATTCATCTTCATGCTTTTCTTTTAAAAATCTAAATACTGGTAACAACCAAGGGCACGCATCTTTATTGTGATGGTGTTTGTTTGAAAGATTGTTGACTTTGTGAACATGTCGTTAAAAGCAGGGTCGTCGTCAGCACAAAGGATCTTCGCCTCATTGAATTCCCAAACATTAAACTTCACACATAAACCATTTGGTTTTCACCTGAAAGATTGGGCCGCAAACAATAGAAATCTTCTTAACATTTTCTCAAAGTACTTTAAAGTAGTGGGGAAGGAGGTGAGATAAGCATCAGAGAGGAAAATGAATTGCACAACATGCATACCCCCAGTTCTAAAATCAGAAGAAAGCCACCAAAGGTGATTTAAATGGAGACACACTTGAATAGTTTTTTCACCTGGCTTTTGTCAGTAGTGAGGTCAAACTATGTAATGACTAAGTTATAACCGCAATGCGTTTTAAAGTTAGTTATACGAACAAAGCAGTTAGTCAGGTTGTGATTCAGCTTGTTAGGTCAGAATAGAGAGATTGGGACATGGTCTCGACTTAAATGGAGCTTAAAATTGGGACTGTACTTATCAGGGTTTTCCACTAACACTCAGCTACTGTGACTAAAAGGGTTTTTCTCCCAGAACTTCTTGGCGATTGGTATCTATGCCAAGGTTTAAACTTACCATAACACCATCAAACTGATACATGAAAAAATGGAGGAACTAATGAAACAATGTGAAGCATAAATTTATTACTAGCATAATTACGACAAGGTTAGAACAGTTTTTTCAAGGCAATTCTAAAGAAAGACAGAAAATCTTATTTCCTGTTGTCTGTTTTTGCAGAAATAAAATATTTCCTTAAATGCATATACCTTGTGAATAGTTTGTTTTAGCCCTGCAACTGTTCTTCATAGAAAACTTGCTGGTCCTGCACAGATTTGGACCACATTTATTTTCCAGCTGATCAAATGGATCACAAGCACTTTTTAAGGCTGAAGAAATATAAGACCACAGTTTTCTACTAGAGTTGGCAAGCCACAGACATTCAAGAAGAAATTTAGAGCATACTAAAACATAGGTGAAACATAAATGTGCTAACGTGGTTTCCACTGCTGAGTCTGTCCTCTTATCTTTTGTAGTCACACTGGAGCTCTAGCTAGACTTTTCATTAGGCATCTCATCCTAGTTTCCATGTGTTATCTTGGGGATGTCTCCCAAATATAGTCACGAATTCTGCTTTGCAGTAAAAAAAAATTGAGCTCCAGTTCTTCATTTATCTTCACATATAATGAATAATGAAACTTGAGCATGTGGATCCAAAGCACTGGGTTTAAATGTATTTTGTAATGCTTTGTAATGCTGTTAGACTGGCATTAAATTAAGATTTATTTTTTCCCATCATAGGATGATGAGAAAAATCCTCTTCTCTGCAAGGCTGTGTTGATTTATGGGGTTTGTAGATAGCTTTCCTTGAAGAAAAAAAAAAGTATTAAATAAACAAACAGTAATCCCCTGGAAAAAGTGGACTTAATATTGACAAGTGGTAGGTTTTCAGCTAGCTCCCAAAAAAAAAGCGTGTTCGAACATAACTGGTGCTCTGAATCACATCTTTTATTGTTTGCTTTAGGCACTGGTGTCATAAAGAGGTAATAATAATCACAGTGTTTCCATAATCGCCATGTATTGTGGATACTACTAGGCAACACTTTAAGGTAAATATTTTTGATATATTACAGCAGATGATACTTGAAGTGAAATTGGTCTGTTTTGCAAATGTTCAGTCTACCACATCGATCCAGATTGTTGTGTCACTGCAGCTACAGAAATACGCGGCTACCTGTAGACATACGGCGCCAATTTTGGGAGTCAGCATTTGACTCGAGGCTTTTCAGGAAATATACTCCCATCAAGAATTTGTCTGTTCAGACTGTGGTTAACATTGGTAAGGTTGTCGTCATTTTGTCCAGCCTTATAGGTTTTTATTTTATCCATCCACTCTCACTTCGCTCACATATTTTATGATGATGGGATGATGAGTAGAACTGATAAATTCAAGAGAATTGCTAACTTGGTGTCTTTCTGCTCCCCTTTCTTGCCTTAATACATGAAATATATAAGAATTAAATACACATTAGTGCTTTCCACGCTCATAGGGAATGAAAATTACTATGCAAGGAGCTTAAACCCTCTTCTTACTTCTCTTAAACGTCACCATAGATTTCCTGACTCTTCATCTGTTCTAACTGAATTATTCCTTCTCAGTTTCATCTGTGGTGTGGTCACACAGAGTGTTTTAATATGATTTCATTTGAAGGATAATTCGTCTTTTTTTTTAAGGAACCTTTTGCAAGGAAATATTGTCACAGGTAACATGCTGAGATGGGCTCCACCCTGCACCGCAACCGTGATTTGAACAAACCGTTAGAATGAATGAATGGATGAAGTTTGTGTGGCAAATTTGCAACAAACAAATGTTAATATTAGACAGCGATAACATGAATACACACAAAGTGCAGTTGATGATTTTATTTATTAATACCCCGTCTTGTGTGGAAAAGTATTTGCCTCCTCTTGTTAAATCATACATTAACTGTGATTAACTAAAGTTTTTGGAAAGCTCAGCTCAGTTTTACTAGCCACACCCAGGCCTGATTACTGCCAGACCTGTTGAATCAAGAAATCAGTTAGAGTATAACCTGTGTGGCAAAGGGAAGTAGGCTAAAAGATTTCAGAATGCTGCGTTCTAAAGAAACTAAAGAACAGATGAGAAGCAAAGTTCTAATTTCCAAGGTTTTGAAACCACATTGAGAGCCATTATCCACAACTCATCCAGGAGGTCACAAAAGAACCCAGAGCTTCATTTAAAGAACTGCAGACCTCACTCGTCTCAGTTATGACCAGTGCTGATGATTCAACAATAAAAAAAAAAAAACATGGACACAAATGTTTTAAGCCAAAAAAGAACAAAGGTTCGTCTCACATTTACTAAAAAACATCTGATAATCCCAAAGACTTTTGGAAAAATATTCTGACAAGTCAAAAGTTGAAGTTTTTGGAAGTTTTCTGTCTCATTACATCGGGTATAAAACTAACAGCATTTCATAAATGAACATTATATCAACAGACAAACACAGTCTGGGGCTGCTTTTCTGCTTCTTGGCTGAGACGACTTAATTGACGGAACCATCCTTTCTGCTCTTTACCAGAAAACCTTGAAAGAGATTGTCTTCTCAAGTCTCAAAACAACAAGGAGTTTGTTTTGAAGTTGCCTACTCAAAGTCCAGACTTAAAATCCAATTGTGAGGCTTTGGAACGACCTCAAACAGACCCGTCATACCTGAAAGCCGTCCAATCTGGCTGAATCAAAGACATCCTGTAAAGAAGAGTAGGCCAAAATTCCTCCACAGTGATGTGAAAGACTTATTGCCAGTCATCACAAATTGCATTTTTAGTTCTTGTTGCCAAAGGTGCCAAAGGGCATAACCTGCTATTAGTTTTACAGGGCAATTACTTTATCACTAAGTAGGTTTGGATAGTTTTTTTTCTTCCCAAATAAATGAAATAATCACTTAAAAACCAGATTTTGTATTTGCTCAATTTATCTTTGTCTAATATTAATGATCTGAGACATGCAAATGTGACAAATATGCAAACAAATAGGAAATCAGGGGAAAAATATAGTTTTTTCTCATCACTGTAAAAATAAAAATGTTGCCCTCAGTTTGCACCGTTTCAGGATCAAATGAACACTCAGACTGATGTTTTTCGCCCAACAAATGCAAATGGCGCGCTGTAGAAACACATTACTTCAGACCAGGTGGAAGCTATTGCAAAGTGATACCGCACCTATTATGCATTGTTTAGGAAAGTAAAAGCTCAGGAATGAACTCTTATATCACCGCTGAAAAAGTTCCCTTTAAGAATTCCTTACAGAGGACAAATTACAATTGCTAACACAACACTCGCTGCTCTTCTTCATGGAGTCGGCGCTGGTGTTGTAACTCACATGGCACTAAAAGGGACGCCGTGTCTTAAGACCTGTTATCACCCGTGAGCTGAACCGTGTTTACAAAAGGCAGATCTGTAAATGAGTCATGTACTTCTAGCTGATCCGAGAAGTTTTGGCAATGCTTGAAGGACAATCTTGTCAGAGAGGATTAAGTTCTGAGGTAGAAGCTGATAAAAGATTGTGATGCAGGAGAAGGGGGAGTAGTATTTTAATGTCAGCGAAGAGAGGTGAGTATCTATCATAGTCGTATTATATCCTTCCTTCTGAGCAGATTAAGTGAACAGCAGGTGCCACATAAAAACAGCCATCAAAACCAGAGTAATATTTATATGATCTCCCATAAAGAGGCGCCGATGATTCTTTATTTGTGTCATTTATTTCCTTACAAGGAATTAAGCCATTCCTAGGAGGCCAGGGAAAATAAAAATCACTTCAGCATTCCTATTTCAAGTATGAGACATTTACGAGCAGCATCCTCCTCCGGGATGGAAATGTTGTATAAATAAAGGAAAAATATTGGCCAGAATGAATGAGATGCAAAATGGTGTGGAATTTTAGCCAAATGCGCAAACCCAACCTAATGATCTAGCATGGTTTTTTATTGTAAGTCTAGACACTAGACAAATGGCTTGTGTTTTTTCTCCGCGCTGATACCCAGGGAACGTTTGTCTGGTGACAAACACTTGTTTGTGTACTGCAGTGCTCAGACAGCAGTACCGACAGCAGAAAGCATCACAGATGTCGAGGAATTGTTTCATTATGCATGAGCCGCATTCAATTTTGTCTCTTTTTCCTCCTAAATTGTAACTACATCTGACTCCTCCTCACTACATGAAGTTTAGATGTTCAGATTTCCATATTCAGAGCAGTTGAAGGATTTCTTTTCAAAGCATTTAAATTCTGGGAAACAGCAGAAGGACTAGAAGTTGTTTAAGAAAATGAAATATATATATCATCCCTATACTTTTTGATAACAGGTGTAAATGCAGCATGTCCTTAAAGCAGTTGGACCTCCCGGGTTTTTTTTACATTTAGATATAAAATCACATCATATACTGTTTTTTAAGCTGTCCTTCTTCTATATTCCACAAGGTGGGGCTGTGAAACGAGAAGGATGCCTCAAGTTCAGTGAAACTGAGGTGAAACCTCTATGGCAATAAATAAATAAATAAATAAATAAATAAGAGGCCACCTTGCCTCTGTAAATATTTAACAATAATAATATATGAATAACAAACCTTTTTATTATTTAAATCTGACAATAAATTCATTTAAAAAGCTTATTCGTGTGAAAAATAACAGTCATTACTTTATTAGCAGATTAAATCTGCAGACTAAATATCTAGCAGCAACTTCCTGTATACAAGACAAACAAACTGTAGTTTAAAATTGGGATTCATCAGTGTAATTATGACCCTAAAAAAAGAACATTAACATCTTGGAGCTGAAGTGTGCCGTAAGCTCATTGCTTCCTCTGGCCTTTCAGACCTACACCTTTCCTTTTTTCTTCCTCCCCTCCCTTTAATCCTCCACTGTTCCATCAAATCCCACCACTCCCAGTGATCACCCCACCCCAAAGCCCCTACAAACACTCATGCACACTACAAACACTCACACACCCAGCATTGAAAAATAAACATCCCTGCACGCACAGGCCTTTTAATATCTGACTCAAATCAAAAGCATTTTAACTTAAAACACCTCTCCCCTGCCTGTTTAGTGTGTGAACTGTGAGAGAGCCTATAGTTTACAGATTGCAAGGTGTGGAGCGTATCCTTATCCAGATGGGAACCAATCACTAAATGGAACACTAAATAAACAAATAAATAAGAGCACCACAGCAAGTAGCACAGAGAGCATAAAGGAAGAATGCGGAGGCTGAGAAAACACTGTCGGCTTTACTGTCGATGCCTGACATATCTCAGCATGCTATCGGCGCCGTTAATGTTCATTGCTGAAGCTCGCCCAGCTCTCAGTAGCATCTCTGCAGCGACATTCCTTCAACACGAACGAAACACTTCAATAGAACCTGTGTGAGGAAGTGAGGTAGGCTAACAGCCGAGTGTTCACTGCTTGCAGAGACTCACACCGGAGGACATCACAAGCAGAAAACAGAACATCCCCAGTTCCATAAACTCACGCCAGCCTGCCCGCAGAATGGCCGTCATTATCTTCAACAGCAGAGGCAGTGCAATCCAAGATCTGTTTAGAGACAGACGTTGCCAAATCAAGCCACCGTTTCCCCACTAGTGCAGTGGAATCAGCTCAATCCTGCAGCGGCCCAAGTGGATCTGGTTACGATATTCTGCCCCTCACTGTGATCATTTATGCCATATGCAACATAAACTAATCACAGACTAAGGTCTTTTCTGAAACACAAAGTGTGACAAGTGTTTTTCAGTGATCCGCCATATGAATGTAATGAATTATTAATGATTATTTATGTTTTAAGCACTTAAATATTTATGGATGTGGAAGGCAAAATGAACATAAATTATGAATGAAGAAGGATGTACAACTGCATTTCTATGACTCATATACATCGATCTCTATGAGAAAATGATTTATCCATGATCTAAAGTACCCACCCCCCAAAACAAATCCTATATAAATCAAGTAATTTAATTAAAAATATTAACGCCCAGTGTCTTAGAGTAAGCATACTGTTATACAGCCAAAAAGGGATTGTGCTAATTTGTCTTTGGAGAGTTCAGGGTTGCTCAGGAAGAGGGGAAACACCTGCGCGCTGCAGTTGTTCAGGCTGTTTTGGGTTCTCCAGAGTCATCGCTGCATCCTCCGTGCCTCTATCTTCCTCTAAAACTGTCTGAATTCACCAACACGCTGCAGCTGGACATGGGAGGGGGGTTGTAAAACTTTGGCATGTTTATTGTAGATCTTGTCAGTGCCGTTAGCAGCAACAGATGTCTTACATGCACTAACACTATTATCCCCCAAAACACTAATGTTGACAGGAATATTCCGGGGTTTTCCCTTAATTCTGCAAACACAAACAATCGTCTGTTTCGTCTGTGATGACTTTCTCCAGCACGCGGACAGCTTACACATTGCACAAGAAAGGTCCAAAAAGGCGACATTAAGGAGGGATTATTGCGGTTAAAATGGTTTAACTGAGCGTCGCTCAACATCTTCTTGGTTCGGTTTTACTTAGCTGTCGGCAGGAGGCTTCCCTTCTTTCAATTTGGACTTTAATTACCTCCCGCTGGCCCGAAGTCGAACCTTCTTTTAACGCTCCATGAAATCACACAAGGAAAAACAAATAGCTGTAATGATTATTTCTCTGAAAATGTCAAACCACGGTGCAGGAGTGTTACAGATTCCTCTAGATTAATCATACTTTGTGATCAAATGGGTGCCATGTGTCATTATGTAGTTTACATTTCTCACCAGTGTTGCTTTGATTAAGCAGCTATCAACATTTCTTTCCTGCAGGTCTTCCAGTACTCTGCTGCGGATGCATGTGCAGGCGCTTTGGTTTGACGTCCATTTGCTGAAGTGGTAAGTAGCGGAAATATCTGTTTATGTCAGAGGTACAGATTCTTTTTCAGTGCAGCTATAAACATTTTTAAGCACATTTTTGAGGGTGCAGTGTATGAGAAGCGATCAGGAAACTGGAGAAGGAAAACAATGTAAATGCAACATGCATGAAGTTTTTTTCTTCACTCTGGTGGTAACTGGAGTGAGGAGTTGTCATTTCAAGGGTGAAATTCTTTATATTTCAGATCTAATTGCATCCAAATGTTTGAGGGTACTGTGTGTTTCATGCAACAGAGGCATGCACTTCCCTGCTATTCCTGAAGCTTGACTTTAAAATAAGAAATCTTTCAAAATACAAACTGTTGAAATCATTTCACTCCCACAGCTGTAGTAAATACAGTAAGTCCCACTCAAGCTCAAACATGTGCTTGCTTGGCCAAATAAAACCCAAAGGTTTTGTTTTTTTGTTTTTTTAACTCACAAATATACAAAGGTTTTCACTGACCGTAATCTCTAAGAACTGTCTCTGTTCAGCTCTAAACTCAGATAACTGAAGCCGACTCCTCGGTTAACTTCAAATTCCTGCAATCACGGTTTACGGATGAGCTCCAAGAGGCGGCGTTGCCTCATTTAAACCCAGCAGAAACTTGTAGAAGTTTTGGCGTCTCGAGTTTGCTGGGATTTGTGTCTCCTGGGTATAACAAGCACTTCATGCATGTATAACTCAGGAAGAGCTTTTCCTGCTTAATTTAGTGGATAGTCGGAGGATGAATAATGGCGACAACACATTAAATTTTAGATATCTTGCAGCCACGGTGAAATCCAGAGTATAAATTTTAAGCAAAACAAGCACACCTGACATACATTACCATGATTTCTGTCCACTACAGCCTCACTGCGCTGTTCATCATAATAAGTCAGAGCTGGCATCTGCTCACCATGCAGATACCTCAAACAAATACAGCTCTTGAATTACCTTCCCATGAGAGGTGTATTTCCAAAATAATACAGTATATACTACACTCGTGTTGCCACATGAGAAACCCTCTGACTTTAAGTTAAAGCCTACATGACAGCACAGATGCTCATTTAGAGTTTCAGGAACTGTTCTTAATTAGCTTCATTGATTAAACCACATT
>NW_005187432.1:3673405-3692383 GCF_000239375.1 Pundamilia nyererei | reverse complement strand
GTGTCCTCTGGTGGACAAACTATGCAACACCAACACTGACAACTTAGCTGAAGGGTGTTTCTCCCGTCTCTCCTTTACTTTTTAAATGTTCATTTATTGGCTATTATAAATGCAGGTACTGATATAGCATTACATCAGTATAGAGGTATTATCAGCCTCAGTCGAGCTCTACTTGGATAGCAGCAATGTTTTGATGTGATTGCTGTTTTTAGATTTACTATGCTGGCAGACACAGGAAACCTTCTTGGAGAGACACGTATGGATATGCTGTCCGGGAGGAGCTGGGCTGCATGTGCAACAAAGTTAAACTAGACAAAAATCAATCAGGTAGGATATGGGGTGCACGGCAGTCTATGTCCATTGCCTCCAGTGCTCCTATTGTCACTGTCTTCTGCACCAAAGCAGGTAAAATGGAGTCACAGTCTCACGGAGTCAATGCTTCCCATCAGGACAAATAAATACCGCTGAGATTTAACTGATTTTGTGTTATACTGTGAAAATAAAGTGTTTGAGCAGTGTATTATATGACCAAACATACTCAAATGCTCACACTTAAATAGGGTTGGATTAAAGTTTGCTATAGCATCTTAACAAAGACAAAGTTCACTTTTTAAACACAGCCTCACTAGAGACTTATTTGAAATTACATCAGTTTGTTTGTAATTTCAAGTAAAAGCTCAGTAAATGCAAACATTACTTAGCCTATTGATGAAACAATCAAGCAATCAAGCTTAATGCTTTATTTAAAGTAACTACATTGGAGGGTATACCCCATGGCCTAGCCTACTGATCTTCCCAGCCATTCAGCTACAAGTTGTGGTGATGTGGATGCCTAAAACTGGTTGATGGTAATGTACAGTGCAAACACAGGATATTTGTATTACAAAGATGATACCTCAGTATCTAATAATAGATTTTGTCACTGTAGACCATAGGTGTCAAACTCTGGCCCACGGGCCAAATTTGGCCCGCAGCCTAATTACATTTGGCCCGCGAAGCCATACCAAATTACTATTAGAGCTGGCCTACTGGTATTCCATATTCAGTTTTTCAGCTAAACTTGTTTGAGTCCATAAGAAAAGATTCATTCTTAAATCTGGAGGAAGATTTTGTTTTTCAATAAATATTAATGTTAGCCCGCGACTTTGTTCCAGTTTTGAATTTTGGCCCACTGTGTATTTGAGTTTGACACCCCTGCTGTAGACAAATGCTGTTCAAATGCTCAGAGACAATTCTGAAGTCTTGTCAGTTTACTACATTTCAGCAGCTGTTCATGCAGTATTTAACTTGCAAGTTTAATTTTCCATGGCAGAACATTGCAGGCACACCAGAGTGCAATTATAAATGCAAACAATGCTGCCCGCTAATACAGGGATTCAAGGTATACAAAAGACAACAAGCCCTACCTTTCTGGATTCTTCCACTGAATACTGCTGTTTGGTGTCTGAGTCACAGACGGGCACAGCTCTACTCAGCAGAGAAGAGACTACTATACATGAAAATCCAGTACAGAATGGGGCTTCCAGGTCAACCTCCAAGGGACTAAATTTAAACTAAAGGTATAGTATTTAGGGTTAGCTAAGCTATATTGCTGCTGTTTTACATATGTGGTATACGTTAACAAGATTGTCACTGACCAAATTTAACAAGCTAAGCTATTAGCTTAGCTAGTTAGCTATTTTTTTGCAGTGTAGTCTAGTTAGCTAACAGTTTTGCAGTGTAGTTTTTAGTCTTGTACTGGAAGTAAAACCAAACCTGCACTTAGTATCATTTTGTACTACTGCTACTACTACTAATAATAATAATGCTCATTATGTTTCTTATTCTAAACAGAAAATGAGTAAACAAAGACATCAGTCAACATTTCGAAGTGAAAATGAAAAAGTTAGGGGATTATTTATTTTACATCAGAAATCCTTAAGCTGTAAAATAAATAAAGGGCCCTTTATGTAAAAACCTTCCCATGAAAAAGGTTATGCCCATTCTGTAGATTATCCAGTATAACTGGACTGCTCTTTCTCATGAATTCTCGTGTGCAATGTTTTCTGTTTGATTTTTCAATGCTACGAGCACAAACAAATTTATCTCCACCTACACTGTATTTAAGTGGAGGCAGATGTTGAGAAGCTGGGTAAAACCAAACCTAAACTTTCTGCTTTTCGAAATACTATCGGGTACTGACAAAATTTGTTTTGTTTTGTTTTAGTTACAGCACAGCGTTGAGATAAGCGTACTTTTTAAGGGTATTTCCCTGTAAGAAAATGCTCTTCAAGTGTTAAGAAAGCATTCTACTAAACCAAAAGCTGCATGGTGGTCAAAAAAAAAAGTAAGGTTGTTTACTTCTACCTGAAAAAGTTTACTTCTTGAGACAATGTTCTGGGCTTGGAGGGATGCATTTATGCATCTTAGAGAAAAACATTCCCTGAAGACTAGCTTGCTTATAAAGAATTGTGGGATTTCACTGAGAGGATTATTTGATAGTGTTTTAAATTCTCCCCACATCAAAATCTCCTCTTGACTACTGTTTCTGCAGCACTCTGCCCCCAGGGTCTCCACTCCCAGTCAGTTCCTACTGAAAACTTTAAAACAGGTCTCAAATTTACAGTTTAGCTTATTTCTAGTTGGTTAAACGGTTTCTCAGACTGGAGTAAACAATAGATCTTGCCGGGGATTATGTTGTCCCTCAGATTTACACGTCTGAATTATGATGTTGTTTTTTAACGGCAGGATGGTGTTTGATGCGTTTTTAATGCTCTTTTGTTTAGTTTTTGTGAAGTGCTTTTCGAATGTTTTGACAAAAAACAACATTATAACCACAGTGTTTCATATTGAGATGAAGACCGGCCTTCCTTTCTTTATTTTCTAAATCTCAATAACTGAAAGTAAATACATTCACAGGCAGTACAATGTTTGCTGTTTTGTTACTCCCTGTCACTGTCTGGGTGAAAGCTCTGTGGGCTGCCTCGTTCAGCACCACAGAGCTGCTATAACAGATTACAGTGCTGTGAAAAAGTATCTGACTCCTTCAGATTTTGTAGTTCTTTTGCATATTTGTCACACTTATAGGTTTGAGATCATCAAACTAATTTTAATATTAGACGGAAGATAACATTCAAAAATTGTTTAATGATCTCAAACACGTCATCTCAAACATTGTAATAGTAGACTACACTAGTAGGATGATGTCTGTGCATTATTATGCCGGTACTCTGGCTTCCTCCCACAGTTTAAAGACATACAGTTAGTAGGGTTAGGTTAACTGGTGATTCTGAATTGCTCATAGGTGTGAATGTGCATGTGAATGATTGTCTGTCTTTTTGTGTTACCCTGCGACAGGCTGGTGACTTGTACAGGGTCTACCCCACCTCTTGTTTTATGGTTGCTGGGATGGGCTCCAGCCTTCCCGCAACCCTGAATTAGACACGTCTTAGAGAATAAATGGATGGGCAAAGATAACCTGAGTACATACAAAATGCATAGAAAGGCTTACAAAGCCATTTCTAAGTCGTTGGGATTCTAAGGACCTGCGATGAGACCCATTATCCACAAATGGAGAAAACTTTATGCGCTGGTGAACCTTCCCCGGAGTTGCTGTCCAACCAAAATTACTCCTTAAGCACAAGACTTGGGGGGGGAAAACATGTTCACTGACCAGACAAAAGTGCTACTTTTTGGAGGGTTTGTGTAAAACTAGCCAGCATTTTATAAAAAGTCATCATCCCTAAAACAAGGTGCTACTTGTGTAATGATCTAGGACTGCTTTGCCACTCAGGGCTTGGATAGCTTAGTGTAATTGATGAAACCATGAACTCTGCTCCACAAAATCCTGAAGGTGAATGTCTAGCTGTCATTTCATAAAGCACAAGCACATTCAGTTAGATTCAGCAAGACAATAATCTGAACATATCAACAAGTTCACCTCTGAATGGCTCAAAAAGAATAAAAGGAAGGTTTTGGAGTGGCCAAGTCAAAGTCCAGACCTAAATTTGATTGAGATGCTCTGGCACGACGTTAAACAGACCACAAAAACCCTCCAATGTGGCTGAATTAAAACAGTTAAAACAACAAGAAAAAAAGTAGGCCGAAAATTCCTTCACAGTGATACGAAAAACTCATTGCCAGTTATCATAAATTCTTGATTGTAGTTCTTGCTGCCAAGGGTGGCACAACCACTCATTAGGTTTAGGGAGCAACTTACTTCAACATTGGGCAGGAAGGTTTGTGTAGCTTTTTTTTTCCCCTTTAATAAATGAAATGATCATTTAAAAACAGAATTTTCTTTTTGCTTTCACAGAGCACTGTATACAATATCATGACAGTGGCGCTGCATATTTAATCTTTATTTCTTGTAATATGATCATTGACGTCTTCACCAAAGACGTCACCTTCTGTTTGAAATTTCTGCAATTATCAAGAGGATGATACATTGAAAGTTTATTGTTTTATTTATTTTCTATTTTAAATACAATCTGAGTACAGAATATTTGACACCCCCAAAATCAGTGACTTGGGAGAAACGATAAACATCCATACGTCTGAAATTATATTTATTCAGCAGTCAGTATAGAATGTAAGATAAACATTTTTGGCACAGTTTCTTAATGATGATAAGCTGTCCCATTTCTGTGTGGTAATCTAAATAAATATGCAAAACCATAATTTATTTCCCAAATAAATACAATAAGAACAACAACAAAAAGATGCACCGCATCTCCATTTCACCTTCCCGGAAAAAAAAAAAAAGTCAAAAGGAAAAAAAACCAGACAGACATAATGTGTTTTTACTTCAGCCAGTTGCTATGGGTTCAAACCAAATAAAAATCGGCGAAGGTGAAAAAGATGCTTAATGATTCATTTCAACAGCTTTTTCTCCCCTAAAAGTCAACCAGGCAATACAACAAAGGAGGCATTTGAAGGGCCAGTGGAAGGCTGTACTGTGGGTTTTGGATTAGAAAGGTTACATGGTTTTATGGAGAGGTGCGAACATCACTTCAGATCCCAGCATCTACTTTGCCAAGTTTTTAGTTTTTCACTAAAACCATTTTTCTCTTTTACACCTGCTTCTCAAATTAGCTAATGACCGTGCAAGTGTAAACATTCACAAATGACACCCAGAGACAAAAATGAAACGGGTTATATCACCGGCAACCTGATACGTGCGATGTTTATGAATGTAACTTTGTGGATTCCCGCGCGTGTTGATTTGACTTAGTGTGTTATGGCAATTATTTGGGGAAAATAATTCCTGAAAATTATGGGTAATTGCGTATTTTAGACTGGGGTGTTTTGAGAAAGTAGAACTCAAGGGAGCAGATGTGTGAAATGTTTAAATTGCTCTGTTGCTGTTATTCAACACAAATCGACATACACTGGAGTTTTTAACGTGGGCATGAACCCTGGAGCTATAGATTTGCATTAGCAAATTCTAATCAGTAACACTTTTTTCTTTTACCTGTGTAATAACACTGCAGTTAGTAACATTGCATAGAAGTAGGGAACCAAAGTCATGGCCTGTAATAACAACACGCTTTAAGCCAGATCACAAAACATTATAATCAGGCCACGAGGCTGAAGTGTCCTGTGATTAACACCGGTGGGAATGAAGTCCAGTTACAGCACTGATCTGGTCCCCTACAGCTTATAAATCATAATCTGTTTCATTTACTACTGAAATATGACATCACAAACAAAACCTTGCTACATTGTTGTTACACCACAGTTTACAGTGTTACTACATGGATAGAAAAGATAAAAACTTGTGATTTAAGCAGCCATTGTCTGCCTTTGTACATGTCAAGTCTTGGTGTCCACGTGACACTGTCTCAGCTTGTGAAGACTGATGGTCAAATGCCATAGTCTATCTGTCCAACAAAAAAAAATAAAATTATAATTTTTTTAAAATGCTGCTTTGGAGCATCCAGGAACATATTCACATCTTCCTCTCATTGAGTTTATACTCCATAGATTTTCTGTTAACAGCAACCATGACTCTTGCATCAGAGAGAGAGAGCAGCATAAAGAAGTCCATATCTCTGGGTCATACACATCCGCAGTTCTTTGCAGATACGTTGTGTATGTTCCGATAGCGGCTGGGGTTTACTGTTGTGTCCAGGACGGTAAAGTCCTCAAATGCAGTCGGTCGGCAGCAGGGCTGAATGCTAACTTTGTCCCTGCGGCCCTTCTCTCTGAAGCCCACTGTCATCATGTGCTTCATGACCATGTCATAGTTTTCCCGGTGTTTATCGCATTTGCCACTGCAGTAGCGCAGCCGCACAGTCTCTTCGCTCTTATATTCGAGACCCAGTTCATTAACTTTCACTTCGAGCGTCCTGACGGTGCACGACTTGGGCTTTCGGGCCCTTTTAGTCCTGCGGCCCTGGGTCTTAGCAAGCCGCCGGCTCTTCCTTCGCTTAGTTTCTAGCACAGTTCCGACCATGTGCTGAAGCTCGCCCTCGGTGAAGCTCTGCAACATCATGGTAACTGACAAAAAAAGGGGAATAAATCAACAGAAAGTGTTATTGACAGGTCATGAGGTGGGACTATCTGGTTTCTGTGTAATTTTGTGTCTAACATTTTCAACAATCAGAAGTGTCAACAGAACAGATGGCTCACACAGATAATGCACTGACGTTGGCATGGAAATCAAAGTCAGGTGCAAACAGAGGACCACAAAAATGTTATCTATCGTAACAGCAACAAACTATCCTTATCAGCGCTAGCTAAACAGAAAGTGTTTAAGTTCCACAGAGCGAGGTTTGTTGATGAATGTCTGTCACTGTTGCAATGTGAGGTAAAAAAAGACCATCATCTTAGAGGTTGGAGATGTTCTGTGGAGAACCGGTGAACTATGACCGGTGCTAACTGACATCAGTGTGTGAACAGTTAAACCTGCTCCGTAAGCAACAGAGTCAGGTGCTGAGTGTTTTGTCGGAACCCTTTCACAAGCTTGTGAAGATGAAAACTACGGCTTATCTTACACTCTGAGAGGAAAGATTTCATGTCGTCTGTTGAGCGTTTCCTCCGATGCAGATCACCCATCTGTTGGGGCACTGGCCTTGATTCTGAGGAGGGCGATGACGATGATGGCGGTGAGGTCTTGGATGCTGATTCTAATAATGCAGCCGGTCTCGACGAGGGTGAAGATGGATATTTTGTGTTAAGCTTGAACTGTCTGATGGTGGCCATGTTTCTAATGAGGATGGTGGACAGGGCTGCAGCACAGAGCATGAAGGCAAAAGTAGCACCTTTCCATAACTTCATCTTAGAACGTGGAGGAGCATTGAAACTCTGCGGAGAGAGCGAGAGAGAGGCAAAGTGTGCAACATCAGACATGTTTAAACAGTCACGCCTTCAGCCATGTACTTTTGAACTTGTCACGTTAGCACAGACACATCAGTGTCGAAACTGCTATATCTACCACCATCACATTTTTGCGACCTTTCCACAAATCTACTTCTCTCGAGTGAGGCTTCTGCAGCGGGGCTTTTAATTTACCACCGGTTTACTTTCTCTGATTCTGCTGCCAGCTCATTCTCACTATAAGTGAGGTCACGATCTGTGAGCTCGACATCACTCGCTGACACCCAAGAATGCAGATGTGTGTTTAAAGTTGTATCACTGCAGCCTGGGAAAGTGAAAAAAGTAGAAAAAAGGAAAAACAACACGACTGCCATTCCTTATTTGAGCTGAAGACAAACGGGATGCAACCCCTGCAAACCTGCAGAAAATAATTTATAAAAATACCTGATGAGAATGAGCATCCGAGCCGCCCCCAATTTCTAAAACCTCCCCAAAAAACCTTTGAAAAGAGGGAAAACACATTCCTTCCTTTACAATGTCTCAACCACACCTATTTGGAATTCTATGTATGATAGGACGTGCAAGCGTGTATACCCTTTTATCTTCCCTCCCTTCCAACAGATGCAGTAACACTGCAGCCACAAAACTCAATTTGGAGGACTTATGTGCCATGTTTTCTTTTTTCCCTTAATGTCAAACCACTGGTATATATATTTTTTTTTTACAAGCCCACTGCTTTGTTCTCTTCACATCTTGTCAGCAATGAGCAAAGCATTCCCCCAGAGCCGGAAACAGTACACTGGCAGTGACTAACAGCAAATCCAGACCAGCTTTAGAAAGTGCTTTGCCAGGCCGGATTCTGCAGGGGAATGTATGCAGGCAGTCGGATTGTTTACAATGAGAAAACATGTTGCATGGTTGCCCGATATTTTATAGAAACAAAACTCTAAAATAAGTGTTTTCTCTAAAAGTCAGCAACTCCTATAGATCACAGGACAGAGACAAAAACAGTAGGAGCATTGCAGTTTTCTCATGGTGGTTGAAAATTCCCTGCACTCCTCTGCATCTGCGTGATTCGGACAACACAGATGGAAAATAGAAAGGGACTGTGCGCATGAGCTGCAGTGGTGCAAACAGCATATAAACAGGTATAACCAGTCATATCAGGCAAAGCTTGAGTCATCACTCATAGTTCCATATGTGTTTGACGTGGTAAGCGGCTTCTGCACAATGAAGGGGTACGACGACAATCATTTGAAAGTCAAACATTTCACCTAGCAACCTCAATTGACACACAGTCTAAGTAAATCAAACATGGAGGTGGCGTGGTAGCTGTGGCCGAATGTTACTCACTGACTGGCCATATGTCTGACGCTTGTTTCTCGCCTGCGAAGGCCTCAGAAGTTATATATGGAGGCCTAAATGGGAACTTTCATTTTGTTTCTTTGACCCCAAACCCTAACGGCAGAGAGCTCGGTCCACCAGGCATTAACTTGTGGAATTCTCAGTTTAAATGAAGCCGTTTTCTACTCTACACAGCTAAGGATGAGAGCTTTGTTTTCCTATGCTATTAATAGGCCAATTTTGGGCAGTTATTAATCCATGGAGTTAGCGATTTCACATGGCAGAGATGCATCGGTGTCCTCAGCCTCCGTGGCTCATCCTGATAAAACAATTACCTCGTAAAGAACAGATAAGTCTTCCACTGTCTCTGCCACTGGATGGAGATTCATCATCAAGCACTGATCTCATGTCCCTGAAGACACTTTGATTGTCATAATTGCACCACTCAGAAACACATTAGTCACATCTGCAGTCAATTGGCGCCAATAAAAGTGCCAAGGATCACACTGCAGCTTGTTCAGATGTTCACGGATGATTAATCAGCACAGACATTTAATATGTGTAACTGGCCCCCACCCCTGTGGACATATATATACACTTACTGATAGAGAGAAGAGGCACCTGCATTTTCTTGGGAGGGCAATGGATATGTAAATGAGTAGCTGACTTCCTGAGGACAAATACTGCTTTTTTTTCGTTCCCTAGCAAACAGAGAAGAGCAGTAAATGCAGAGAGGATATAGTGGAAGCCCTTAGGACTCTGTAGCAGAAGGAAAACTCATCCTCAAACAGAGGTATAAAAGTGCAGATGACTCGCAAAAACAACTAAACCAGCTCCCACACAACATGTCTGGTCCTCACAAAGCATCATGATATGCCCATGCATGCTCCAGTGTGTGCATATGAAGGCCGGTTGATTGTGTCAGGCCCAAAACAAAGGGATAAAATCTTCTATTTACGACGAGAAAACAGTCTGAAGCCATGGAAACGGCCGGAAATGAGGATTTTGTGATTCTAGAGAGAGTGTGGGAGTGATAGCACACCTGACATTTGCTCTGGGCCATATGTCACCTGAAGAGCTACCAGCAGAGAGAAAACAGTCCCAGAAGGCTCTTAACGTGTCTGAGGCAAACCATGAAAGTGAACTGTTCATCCAGAAATGCTTAAGTCTGTCAAAGCCATTCCCGAGACATTATGTATTCTCTAACGCATGCATGCACGCATGGCGCAGTTGGAGGCCGATCTGCAGCGATCAACTGAGCTCTTGTTGATGATCTGAAAGATCGCATTCTTTCAAATGACACAATAAAATCGACGTTTTTGGGGAATAATTGGGTCAGTGGCCTTGGTGCTTCTAAGCTGGTGGTAATGTAATTATATAGCAGCATGGCACCCGTGTCAAACCCCTCCTTCTCTGGCCAGAAGGAGACACTCAACAGAATGTCACAGCCTACGGATGAAGTAGAGATCTGTCAAAATGGGGATAAGCGGCGTTTGTGGTTTTTACTTTTGAATGAAGACAGCAGATAGGGGGGCTTTCCTGTCAGCCAGTCTGGATCGAGACCAGTGAGACACGGTCATTGTGACAGAAGATCACAGAACAGCAAAAATGAAGAGCGTCTTTGTGCTGGAAAAAAAAGAAGCAGATACCAACTTCAATGTCTCACCATGCAGCAGCATTTGTTCCTATATATTCTCTAAATACAGCCTCTTCTGTTTCACCCTGTCTCCCTTTCTCTCTGTGACTCATACATACCATAAACACACACGTACAGCAGTTGCGTGGTTTCACTCTTTCCCAGTCATCTGACGCATGCTTGTCTAGAAATTTAGACAAAGTACAACCTTCAATTGTTGGCCAGACACCCACTTCACTTCTATGGTGTACACATGCTAAAATCCATCACATAAGACTAGATTATCTTTCTTATATCATCTTGCTGTTTCTTGATATCAAGTAGTCTCTCCAGGTCTAACCACAGTGTGTTTGCCACTGCATAAACGTGAGGCCTGTGCCTACAGAGCACTGTTAATGCACCGTGAGTTGCGGCTTCGCTGGAGCCATGTGACTGGCTGTTTCTGTATTACTCTGAACACACCCCATAAATACCTGCACTCGTAAGATAGCAGTAGCAAACCAAAGAGTGGGAAAGGCACCTACTATGTTGCTGCAAAGAAACAACGTGCTTTTTGGAGTCCTAGAGAGGCTTTGTCTTGTCTTTTCCCTCTTAAGTGACCATCAGGAGACCTGGGGACAGCTAGAGAGTGCTTGGGGAGGTAATAGGGACATATTCCAAAGATCAGGGCGGGATTAGCACTAATGCCTGCCGGCTTTATCTGCAGTCACGTGGGTTAACACCTGGCTGCAGTGTTGGTGGCAGAGCACAGGTCTCGCTCTGTGTGTGTGTCCGTATTAATCCGTCAGACACCTCTAGCTCAGAGGTTAGCCCAGCATGCAAGGTCCACAGAGAATGAGCACCTGCAGGCTCTTCCACCACTAAATCCCAACCTGCCCACAAAATGCCAGAATAATGAAGAAGAAAAGTGACAAACTTGGTGAGTCAGCTTTGTTGTGGTGGCACCAGGGTGGGCTAAGAGGTTGTAAAATAAAGTGGGATTTCAGAGCCAGGATTGGCTGTTCTATATCCGGCCCCGGTTCTAATGCAACCAAAAAAAGCCTGTGGTGTAATTTTGCTGGTAGCCACATCGGTTGGCTCGTGCTCTGTCACTCAGAGACCATGGGATAATCAAAACAAGCCTGTTCCTTGTTAGCTAGAAAGCTGATGTTCATTATTGAGCAAAAAGGGAAGCTTTTGAGCAATGCCGGAAAAGTTGTGACAATTTTTGGTCACATTCTTTGAATTTTAAACACGATTCTGGTATCCTTTTTCGTCCACTGGATTTGGGTAAGTGGCTTAAAAAGTTTCAATTTTATTTTAGAAGGCCTACTATCGGGTCCCCTGGATTAGATACGGATTAATCCAGTGACCCAACGGCTTAGCACGGAATCGCACAACTCATACCTATTGCTGTTAAAGCAGGATTATTGAGGAGTGAGGTGAAGGTAGATTTAAAGATGCACATTTGACACCTGTCTCAGTATTTCTGGCCTGTGCTGTTATGGGAGGAGAGAGTCCAAGTGCAGTGCAGACATTTGAATCACCCTTTTGATGTGAAGCGATTGCATTATTCTTGGCAGAGAAACACAACGTTGCCTCATTATTTTTTTTTATGTGCGTCTCAGCTACTTTCTAAAGAGTCTATCCTGGCTCTTAATCTGTCTCTGTCGGATCCTCTTTTAGCACAACAACATCACCTCTAAACCCATGTTAAACATGTTGATGTTGCTTTTACAAAAGGCTGGCGGCCATCTGGCACACACTGAATACCACTTTCGAATATGACCCACGCCAGCAAGCACAAGCAAGTACAAACATCCAAAATATGTTGAGATTTTGCATTTATTGACCATACTTTCTTTAGGCTAGCAGTGTCTGCATTATATGCATGCAGCACGTATGTACTGAGGCAATGAGGAATAGTACATGTGTTCAGCTTCCCCATCAGTTTATATGAGCAGCTTTGGGAGGTTATGAAAGTTGAACAGCTCAACTGACTTTAGGCTTAGCCGCTATCCCTCCTCTCGGAGCACAGCCAGATACAGTATAATCTCCATGTATGATATGGGCTTAGTGCAAAAGGGATCATCAGTTCAGTAAAAAATGCCAAGGATGAGTGTCATCAAGTGCCTCTATTGTGATCCTGATCTTCTTAATTATTTAAACTATTAAAGGTGCGGAAATCCCTGAAATGATTAATACAAAAAAATAATTAGCCAAAATCCCAGTTTCTTATCAAGTCTAAGTAGGGAACTAAGTTTTTTTTAAAGGAGCGTGTATTTAGAGTGCACTCATGCATTAGAATGAGGCAAACCACCATGTTGGGCAAATGACAGGCAAAGAAAAATATTCCTCCCTCGCAAAATAAACTCTTCTGAGTGTTGAGAGGTTGCAAGAAAATCAGAGTGCTAATTTATTTTTCTTTTTGCTCTTCCAACAACACGGGATACCCCCTTTTGCGACCAGTGAGCGGTTACTGCTCTGCAAGCATTTTGTGACAGGCCGTAGTGCGCTATTGTCATGTGGCTCTTCCGAGGAGCCACTTATTGACACGGATAACGTGTGTTTTCTGCCACCCCAGCACTTGGAGAGCCATCTCTGTCAGCAGCACCTAACGCCTTCCTCATAAGCTGCTGGCTTAGACTAACAAAAGAAGATGTGGTGTCCTTACCGTTCGGCCGGCTAATCCAGACTTAGCTGTGTGGCGTCGTCTTCAGCTGACCTCCACAGGCGAGTGCTGGCTGGGTAAGTCCATCATCATCACAGGCGAGGAGTGAGGACAGTACTCCTGCTTGTTTTCTAAAAATCATCACAACTCCTTGTGCCTGCAAGTAGGGGAGGTGTCCTGACTTGATTCAAGCCAAGGGTGTATTATTCTTCCATCATATTTGCACTTCCATAGAAATCTTTTAAGTTGCAAAGATCAGAATCAGCATTCCTCTGAATATAAGCATGCATTTCATGGCATTCAGCCTTATCCATCCAAAAAGAGGAGAGCTGGATGTTTAGAGAAGCCACTGAGTGGTCAGTTTTACTTCAGAAAACTCATGTCTTCATGCTTCCCCATACAGAACTGGTGGTCTTCTTTGCAAACTTGAACCTTAAAATGGGAGAACAGAGCAGAACCAGGGTACGGTGGCATGTAATAAGCAGATCTTACAGATTTCTTTACTTTTATCACATCTGTTGTGAATTTCTGTGAATTTCCGTTGCCTTATGATTATTTTTTCTCCAAGGAACAACACCGATGAAGGATAATGCACATTTCCTTACCCTTTTTTTTCCAGCAGCAGGTCTCCTCTTCAGCTCAAGCAAGAACAACTCTGCGGGTCGTGAAGATGGGTTAGGGTGAGGAGGGAGAGTGTAGTTACCGTAAGTGGAGCACAGAGCTTCTCCGATGCCTCTGAGTGCCTTCCCCTTCAACTCATGCTCCTCCTCCTCCATAGTTGTGCTTGTGGGCCGAGTCGGATTACTCCTGACATGATAATCTCTCTCCAGAAGCACTAAAGGATGCTTTGGCCTGAGTAAAGGCTTACATTTACCTTCTGCCGCAAGAGAGCGTGCCATCTTAAGCAGGCAATTGGTAATAGCCTCAAATGGGCAGATCAGTGCAGTTTAGCGGGGTCTGCTAAAACGAGTGTCTTCCAATCTTTTAGTGGGAATTAAGAAAGTTCACAATTGGTTTAAAGGGGGCTAAGACAACATAAACTCCGAGTAAACAGAATTATCACAGCAGAGGTATTTCATGATAACCCAATCTACAGCTGGCTGGAGATAAACCCATTGATGTTGTTGTTCAGGATCACATCCACATCCCCTCCAATACAGTATTTTAGCCTTGAGTGGCAAATGAGGAGCAGATGGTTGTGTTTTTGGAAGGTATCAGGCGCTCCACACTGTAATCTAAATAAATACCCTAGCCACAGGGGGAAATGCTTCAGGTGTGTGGGGTCAGCGATGTATAAACAAACGGCGATCAGTCGGGAGACAACTGAGGGGGATACGCGAAGCCTCACAGGTGCTGTCGTGGAGCGGGTTGCATTAACCTACAGGTAAACAGGATGTATGATCCAGAATCGTTTCTGGAGATGCTGAAATAAAGCAGCACAGTAATAAAGCCAGCACACCAACAGGAAACTAATTATTTGCTAACAAATATCTCATTCTCACAACATGAGTCATTCAGATTTCCTCAGGCCAAATTATACACAAATCAAAGCTCCACTAGAGGGGCGGAGATGTGGCCAAGTGTGAAATTTCTAAGACTTAAAATTCCTTCATCGTTGCGTGGGACAAACCAAAGGAATCTTTGCCCAAAGCTTTGTGTCGTTTGTGTATCAACAGATATTATTCTAAGGTTGTTATCACAGTGACCTGAAGGGGTAGATATTTCTTTTAGCCCAAAAGCTCAGGCAACGCATTTTAACACAACCCTCAGCAACTTGGAGAAAAGCAATAGAACAAATGAAGAATGGAAAAAAGAAAACGTCTTTTCATTACAGTCGGCAGGTGCAAAATATTATTATTACACTAACTTATTTAACAGACATCTCAATAACTGGCCTGAACAGCCTATGTAAAGACATAATGACTTCCACCTAGCAGGGAATATTGTGCTTTTCCAGCCTCAAAAAGGAGCTGTCTGCACGCAGACATTTCCTAACATCGGACAGAAACATGCCTACTCTGTACATATTGTTCACAGATGTGTAAAGTTTTCATAGACCTGCCTCAGCTGCAGCATAAACCCAACAGCTGTTAATTGCTAAATCAAGCCAGATACAGTACGAGTGAAAGGCTTGATCTGTATACACGAAAACGTCTCGCTCAAAAAGTTACGATTACATTAGTCACGAAGACAGTCTGACACATGAGAATACTCGAGGTGGGGGGGGGCAACATAGCATGTTTCCAATTTCAATATGATAGAATTCCATACACGTTGTGATTGAATCTTTTCCACTAGGCGTGGATAAGTGAAGAAACACATTTTGTTTAGTTTTGGGCAAGATTTTAAGGAAGCCCTCAATCAGTAACACTATAAACAGACCATTCCAGTTGAGGTGTCATTAGAAAGGCTGGAAATAAGGCACAAATGTTGCTACTACGCACGTCTTGCACAAGACGTGGTTTGATGATTGGACAAGTAACCTTTCGCCAAATGTCATCTCGGCGAGTGGAAAACTGCTTTTTAGAGAACCAAAATCTAAACAGAAAATGATGCACTCAGACAATGAGGGCCTTTTATGAGTGTTTCATGTTGAAAGACAAGCCTTCTGTCTAAGGAAAGCGGTAAAAAGGTAAATCCATCCCTGCCAGAGAACAAATATACAATACAATTTGCAGTTGTGAGCAGACAGGCTGAGGCCCCAGAGGTGCAGAGGCCACTCAGGTTTCAAAAGAGGTGTGCACAGACTCTGAGACACTTTTATTCCAGCTCTTAAAGTCCTGAGTTTGGGTTAAAAATTTAAACTTCCTGCTAAAATGTATTCAATTCAATTTAGTTTTATTTATATAGCACCAAATCACAATAACAAGGATTCAAGGTGCTTTGTATTGTAAGGTAAAGACCCTGAAATGTACTGATTTCAATGTACATGCTGCGTTTGCAGTGTGTGTGAACAAGTGTGAACGTGGCTAAATGCTGCCCCCATTTGTCAGTGGTTTATAACTACACCCCCCCCCCGAATGAACAAGGTCTTAACAATCAAGATGCAAACATTTAAAGAGCGTGTGCTGTTTATTGCAAAGCAAATATTTTTGCTTCTCAGCTTTTAATTCAAACATTTTTTTAAATAAATCTGTTAATGTCACTTTTTCCAAGGGAGGTCGAGCTGTTCCCGGTGCCTCACTCTGAGCTGAAAACCACTGGTGCCATCAGGGCCAAAGGGCTGACGTATTACCCTCTGAATCGAGCTGGGTGCGTTCGGGTGCCCGGTCTCTTTGCGGTTCAATTCAAGGGCCGCTAGTTTACGCTTGAGCACCCACGGGCTCTGGGAAATTTCTTTATCGTAGTCTCCAGAGTTCCACGTCATCCTACTGTCACTATGATTCCAACCAGGGAAGGACTGGCCATTGCAGCTGCTGGAAATCGGGTCAACATTCAGCGGTGCAGGGTTATCCGTGGACGCGTTTGGCTGATGTGTGTCTGGAGGTTCATCAAAAAACGCAGTGGGTGAAGAATTCTCCTGCTGGACTAAGTTCTCTGGGATTTCAGGTGGATTTTCCTCCTCGGGAAGGATTTGGCTTGCTTCTTCTGGGGATTCGTCCTCAGTGAAATGATGCATTGACTGGAATCCCATAGGTACAACACACATGCCTTTCCCGTTAGACTTCTCCTCTTCTGCTTTCAGGGCACTGTAGGCCTTACGAACGGTCTCCAAACTGTCAAACTTGATCACCGCACATAAGTGCTGGCCAAGCTCCTTGTGACGTTTCCCGTAGCACTGCATATCTGCGGGAAGCTCCCTTCCAGGTGGAAGAATCTGGAGTGAAGTAACTCTGCCGTAAATGCTGAACTTTTGGAGCACATTCTCTGAGAGCGCAGCGGGCTCCGGGCCTCGGGCTGCACCGTCGTCACTGCTTTGCTCCTCGGAAAAGTTCCAAGCGAGGAGGTGCTTGCTGGTGGGGGAGCACATCAGCCATTTGGGAAGCGGCTCTATGCGCCTCACTTTGGTGGACTCATCATTCACCTCCAGAAGGTCTGAGTACAATGCTCCCACCAGAGTCAAGTACCAGTTTTTGGTCAGGGTCCTTATCTGTGGCAAACACGGGCAACCTCAGCTTTGTTCGTATTTTACTGGATTGTTTTCATTCAAACTGCTGGAATGTAAACACCACAGAAAGCACCAAATGTTTTTTGTGTTTTGTACCTTTTTCAAAGAAGTGAGAAGCTTGAGACTGACGAAACCCTGCTTGTTCTTCTGCACATGTTTGAGCAGGAAGCCGTCCTCTGCCAGGTGGCTGTCAGAGAAGAGCTCCTCCAAATGGGTTTTGATCTTCAAACACAGCACCTCACCTTCACAGTCATCTTCACTTTGGAAGCACAGTTGATCAAATCTGTGACAAACGATTCATAATCAGCAAGCAACTTCAAGAGAAACATTTCAGATTTGTAAGTTTTAGATTTCCTTACCTAATCAGATCGCTCATGGTGTGTCGTAAGGATTGTGATAGCAGAGCAATAAACTGTTGTCTTTGCTATTTCCTTGGAAATTAAAGGCAGCTGTAACTAACACAGAATCAAGCAACTGTTCATATGAGCACAACAGCCTCAGTTGGTTTCTAAGGAATCCAAAAACAACATTTTGTAAAATGCTATAGCTGAAATTCCACATTACAAAATTAACTTCCACCAGCAACAACAGCCCATTTAAAAACAAAGAGAGCAAAAAAACTCAAACAAAACGAAATCCCAAAATGAAACAAAAAAACCCATCATGAGGACAAACTGTTTGTTGCTATACAAAATATTACCAGGGCTACAATTAAGGGCCACTGTGCACAACAGAAAAACCAGCAGTTAATCAGTATTACTATCAGCACTTAAATCATTAGAGATGTGAATTTAAAGCAGTTAAAAGCGCACAATCAAATCAAAAGGAAAATTGTGATGCCGTCTGACTTTCAAAAAACAAAACAGATACAGCAGCACATTACAAACAGCAACAAAAATGATCCTTTAAATCCATGCTCGTGTGCTTTTGTCTTAAGCTCATTCATCCTTTTTAGCGTGGGCCTGCTACTACACGCTGAAAGCAACAACAGATCCATCACTCGCACGAGATGGTTTATTTCCATGTTTTAGTCAACAAACTTGATTAATTATAAATATAAAACCCTTTGCAGGCTGTTCTTCAGCTCCACTCACCCCCCGGCCCCCCGTCTTATTGTTATGAGGCATCAGCAGGTGGTGATTTAGCAGTCCGTGTGGGCTTCTAGTGAGGAGGGGAAAAGGAGATGTCGGGGTGTTCCGAGCACATCCGCTGACATGGATATAAACTGGATATACACACGTGTGTTAAGATTACAAAGTGTTAGCTTGAAATTGTCTGCACTGTGTAAAAATTCGAAACTTCAACAACCGCTTCATCAAAACTCATCATTATTCAAATACGAGTGACAGCAGCATTTCCATGACAACAGGAGCAAACAACCACCAAACTGTTATTAGGTCTTGGTTAAAAAAAAAATCACTCCCTCAGTGACTCATTTCCTGTATCCCTCCAAGGTATGCAGCAAATTGAGCTTTCAGGCACTGATGAATCAATGTGATCTTGAATCATCACTGACACTCAGATGTGTTGCACCTCTGATTGCAAACAGAAGGACCTATTCGTGACATGGATACTAGTTTTTTCCTCCACTACGAAGGAAAACAATACTTGTAAAGGTGGAAAGGGTAAATGCAGAGCTCTAGACAGAATAAATAGAGGGTTTTACCACACTGAAGCACAAGTAAACAATTGCTAATCATTCCCAATCAGACCGGTTAAGGTGGACAGAAACAGGCCGATAGAAAAATGTGACGATCCATTTGAACAGAGCACTCCAAACCAGCAGTAAACAGCAGTTCCTCCACTGGCCGCCTGAGGCTCCCTCCAAGAGCCCCCGGGGAAATCAAACCCTCTTGACTGTCGTGCTGGGATGTCAAACTTCTGAGCAGAAGTAGTTTTAATTTCAACATGTTTTTCCATTTTCTTCTGCTTATCCGATTC
>NW_005187432.1:3575971-3673126 GCF_000239375.1 Pundamilia nyererei | reverse complement strand
CTCTGGGCTGGATTCAAACCCAGGACCTTGTTGCTGTAAGGGGACAGTGTCAAAAACCTAACAGTGTGTCTTCTCCTTAAAAACTCACGTTTACACTTTTTTAAAGATTGAAAGTTTTTCTATTTATGCCAACAGAGACTGTGGCTGTGTGCTAGCCCTCTCCTCTGCTAATTTGACAGTGAAATGTGTTTGAGGCGTTGGTCCGTTTTCATGGAATTAAAACAACATGGCCTGTGCTATGTAGTTCATTTTATTAACAGCACGTCCAAGAAGTTTCTCAAGTTTCTATGAGTAAAGTACTAGTATTTTCCATTATTTGGCACTAATAACCAGCTTCAGTCTGTGAGTGAACCAAGGTGCTAAACAGGGTTACTAGTGGTCATGGCTAAAACGCTAGAGTTGAGGCTTCTCAGGGAGTTACTGGTCATGTCCTACTTTTATAAACAGTTTATGCTACAAATCAGACGAACAATACACAGTTAATGTGAAAATTTGCTAAACACTGAATGACTACTCTTATATAACATTTATTCACTAGTCATCACTAAAATGGGCTTTGGACACTTAATAATGATCACTTTGTCATTCGCACCTCACTGCAGCTGTTAAAGTCAGTGAAATGTGGCACATTGAAATGTAAAGCCAAATATACATACATAAAAAAAATACATTTTACAGGAGGAAGATGAGACATTATACGTATAAATGAAAAGTCTGAATTTGAGCTCATGTGCTTTTATACGGGTGGAGTTCACTCTACAGCAACAGAAGCAAGGATGTCACAGCCCCGCCCACTTCAATCCAGCACCCTCCTCCGCTTCAAACCAAAGAAAAACAAATCAAGCGTTCTCTAATGTGAAATGAACCACATATTTAAACACTTGTGGAAGCCTTGAGTTGTGCTTATTTTGCCTTAGACGGTGTACAAAGGTCTAATCAGAAGCTGATTAAGAAATTAAGAAAACTTTTCTTTCCAAAGGGGTGGGGGGAGATTAAAATCTAAAAAGTACTAAGGGGCTGGCATCTTTCACAAGTCAGAGACTCTCCCCACCACTCCACAAACACACTTTTAGAAATACCTCAACACAAAGGAAACTCAATTAACTGCAACTATAGCAGCCATGCATCACAAAACAGTTGTGAGCGACCACATGCTCAGTGGGCGATAAGCAGGCACGGTCACAGGTGTCTCTTTGAGCGCGAGGTAAAGAGCATCTTGTAAGATGTAAACTTTTCACTTTTAGTAAGAAACAAAGGATCACAGGCCAGTCTTTGTACAAAAACCCAATTATGTAACTTTATTAACATCAATGGTTTTTTTTTTTATCATCAACAGTTTCTTTTGAAATTCCAGTTCTTTATCAACAAATAGAAAACAGACTGTGTACAACAGATCGAACCCCTACAGCACTAAGCATTCACAAGGTAAAAATGAACATTTGTTTTTTTTGCCAGCGTTTTCAAGTCCCCCCACCCCACTCCCTCCCATTCCTCCCACCACCACCACACTTAGGATCTTTGTGGATCTGAAGCTCCCCTCCTGCAGTTTGTGTGGGAGAAGCTGTGTGCTTGAGCGTTGCGATGCCCGTGGCGAGTGAGGAGTCGTCCATTCGATGGGGTCGGGGTGTGCGTTGGGGGGTTTTGTGCTGTTTTTCCTCATTCGGGCGAACAACCGGCTGTCAAAGTTACTATGGTAGTACAGTAGATACAACGGGTGTTTCCATTAATACACACGCTAGGACAGCAGGCTCTCTGCGGTGTCTCTAGGTAGATCAGCAGAATTTATCCTTTTTAACAATATACTTTTGAAGCTGTGTATATATCTATGTGTAATTGTACATATATATAATCAATCATAATTATATATATATATATATTTATAGTTCTATTTCTGTATAAAATAATATCAGTCCAAAGGGCTGAGTCTTTTACCCTCTGGTAGGAATGGTTGATTCTGTACAGGTACCAACGCTGATGGCTCTGCTCCTCAGCCCATATGAACCACTTCCGCTCCCGTCTGGTCTGCGTGGTTCCACTCCAGCAAACCGAGGTTAATGGTGAGTGAGGAGATGGGAGGGACTTGAAGAGCATCTATGTTCAGAGAGCGGAAGTTTATATTCTGTCGCCTACCCTTTGGGTATAAAAGTCTGTCTTTCCTCAGGTAAGTTCTCCTCAGTGGAGTATGAAGGCCTCAATGCCATAGGCTTCTGATGAAAAAAAACCCTAAACAACCCAAAACAAAACAGGAAAAAAGAAAAAAAAACAACAACAACCCAAAAACCGTACAAATAATGTGCTTTCCATTTCTGTACAACTCTGATTTAGTCTCTTGTTAGATATTTCACTTGTGTTTTTAGCTAGCTACCACGTTTACAAGACAACTACAGCAAGTCTGTGCTCTGAAATCAATTTTCTCAGTTGATTTTTTTTCTCCGTACACTTGAAACGCCAAGTGAAAAGGCAAAATTTGAGCTATTGAACTGAGTAAGACCAAAAACAACGTTTATGACACATAAAATGATAAAAACAACAATGTGATGTGACAAAAAAACATCTGAGAGCAGCTCAGAGAACAGTGGTCCTCCTGTATTAGTACCTAGGAACATGTTAAAAACACATGTCCCCTCTGCTAAAGTACCCTATAAATGATTATGAAAATAATGCATACCCGAGGCTGCTGGGCAGTTTAAGACAGAAGAAATGCATGATATTAAAACGATTATTAAAAACAACCCCCAAAAAATGTATACTAAACAATAACGTTTGACAAAATTAATCATAAAAACACAATAAAAACAACGACAACAAAAAAATGAAAATGCTCTCTTTGTGCTACCAGTAGCCTTTGACAATCAGGGAGGATTGGCTTCGGCGGAGCAGAGAGGCGAGCTGCCAGTCTGCGCCGTCGGGTCTGTACAAGAGTTGTCATAGTTGTCAATAGTCACTGTAATGTTTTATTATTTTAAAGCAAAAAAATCTCAGGTGGTTGGTTAACTCGGCGTGTATCTCTGTGATTGGATAAAAACCGTCAACGGGTCAGCAAGCTCATCCCTTTCTCCGCCCCTCCGGTAGCTGCGAGGGGACAGGGTTTGTAGCGGGGTGGGGGCGGGGACTGGGGGGGATCAAGTGATTGGATGGCGGCTGAGATGGGACACTTGGCACACTCCTGAGAGGTCTGACCGGGGAAGGTGCTCGGTGGGAGTGGTTACGTTGCATAGTGGTCAAAGCTCCCCAGGTACTCCAGTGCTGCCCTGTAGCACAGCTGGTACTGGTCCTGTAGAGAAGAAGGAAGACGACGGTGAGAAAGTTGTCATCGATCTTCCTGCTGTTAAATATAATGACTGGTCTCGTCCAGCCAACAAAATATTCATTAACTTGGTTTAAAGCAGCATTTCTTGTAATCTGCATTTATTAAGGTTTCTTGTAAACAAAGCTTTAAAAAGCAGGCCAGAGGTTTTCTCAAAACTAGCTGTAGTACTTTTCAGTATTTACACTAGAGGCGCTACAATGTTTTTCCTTTTCTTTTTATATCTTAAAAAGACATTTTTATATCATAAACCTTAAAAGGTTTATGAACTCATTTGAATTCACATCATGTCTTTTTCCCTCTAATATCCTTTGTTATGTAACGTATTTACGATTTCTTCACTTGAAGAGAATCTGACGCAGGGCTGCTTTGATAGCATTAGTTGAATTTGCTGTGGGATTTCTTACCCCGCTCCCCTCCTCCCAACAACCTTTTTTTTTTTGATTAAGGAAGGATTTGTCAGTAAGTCTTTGCTTTTATGGCACCAAAATGAAAAGGGACACTTCAGACTGCACAGAGTTTAAATCAGAGAAATATACAACGCTGACTTTCAAACGCCGTCCCGTCACTGCGGGAACAATCGCCTGATCAGTACATCGCCCTTACCTCTGTCTGCACCATGGCGGGCCGCTGGGTGCGGAGCGTCTTTACTGTCTGGAAGAGGTCAACCACACCTTCGTACCTCATCCTCTCTAGCACGATGCTGAGGGTGATGAAGACTCCGGTCCTGCCCACCCCGGCACTAGCAAACACACACACACACACAGACACACACACACACAGACAGTATTACTACACCTGCTCTCTAAATATTCTGAAATTTAAGTCGTGGTGGGAGCAGAGTCCAAAGCACAGTCGTTCTCCTCACCTGCAGTGTACAGTGATTGGTCCGTCCTGTCCAAACTGCTCCTTGGTTTTGTGCACTTGTCCAATGAAATCTATGAAGCCTTCTCCAGTTTTTGGCACTCCTTGCTCTGGCCAGTCGGTGAACTGGAACTGGCGGATTGTTCTGGACTGGCCATCCTGAGGGGGGAGCAGATATGGAGCTTCAGAGAGAAGTTTCATTTAAAAGAGAGACCCGATAGCTCTCTGCTGTACTCTGGAGTGTGCGCTTCACAGATCTCGCTGTGCTTTGAACTCAAAAGGGGGGGAAAATAAACAACAACCCAGCAGAGGGTTTCATGTTGAGGTTTATGAGTATCCTGTTGGCTGTCACTGCAGCCGTCTGATCATCAAATATCTACCTCAGACGCAGTATGAATAAAGCTGACCACCTGGATCACAGTGACAGATTTGTGGCAGCGTAGTGTCAGAATTATGCGGAGTAAATGAGCGCATTTCTAAACATATAATTTGTTCAACCTTTGTTTATACAGGATTGCAGAAGGGACCATAAAATGTGGCCCACAAAGCGAAAACATACATATAGACAAATATTCAGGTCTGCAAACTGCAGAGAGGAACATATATTTATACACACACACACACACACCCACCCATATAAAAGAAAGAGTGGATGTGGGATTAGAGTGTTGCTGTGCTGGGAGCCTTCAGATGACAGTAAAGTATATTTATAGCTCATTGAAACTACTGCATCACAGGGAGTTGCAGTACTGGCCCTCAGGGATTGAAGGCTATGCTTTTCATGTATTTTCACAGCGATCGTGAAACACACATGCACCGGCGTGCACGCGCACATACAACACACGCTCACATCTAGAAGCACAAAAAACGCGTACGATTCATAGCACAAGCACGCTGATGCTAAATCCGGGTGAAAATGTTTGATGGCGCATTCACTTGATGTCAGCCTGTCAGGAAAAATAACACAGAGCGCGTTCTGATCATCTCTACCTTGAAATTACAGTCGGTATAATTCTTAACACTTAGCGTGAATGTCAGCGTTCGGATGAAAACCTAAAATTAAGATGGATTTTTGGTTGGACGGCTGTATTTGTGGAAAATGCCAATGAACCTCCCCACCTCCACTGCCTTGAAGACATGTACGTAGACATATTCGAGTCCACACACACACGTGGGCACATATGCAGCGTTTCACACACAGAGTGAACTCACCCTGGCATCTGTGACTTTGAACTCTCTGAGGATGTACTGAGGCATGTTGTACTCAGCCATCGGATCCACCACAAAGTACTGGTACCTGGCTGACCGCTCTGCTGGCCAGTACTGATGACACTTCTCCTACAAGAGAAAAAGAGAAGGAAGAAACTTTCAGCTCTTAAATTTAAACAACCTTTCTCCATTAGGGGAAAAATGACTGCTCCGATTTGTTATTGGTATGTTTTTAGGACGGGTTACTGTACGTCATTAATCATTTGGAGTCATGAGAACGGCTCTGCTTACAAAAGAAAATCCTGATAGACTAATCTGTGGTTCTGAAATATTACCCGATTCATCTTAGGTGGCAAAATATTTACATAATTTGTTTGTGTTCTTAACTACAGCGATGATTTGCATGAGAGCTTTTTTCATCAGCTGTGATTACGGCTGAGAGGGTGATAAAAGCTGTAAAATGCAGTTGAGTGCTGTCAGAATCACCTGCATAATCACAGAACAGCTCACAGTAAGATATTATGGATTTAATCAAATTGCTGCCAAGATGAGTGTCCCATTTCTTTCCCTGTAAGGAATGTGACTGATGATCTGAGAGATTTATTTGCCATTTCGCTGAAAGTGAAGTTTAGACAATATGATTTTTATGCTGTACCCTTAAAATCTGGAGCCAACACTTGGTTATTTTAACTTGTCATTACAACTGAAAAGAACCAACTTCGCACTGTTTAAAGGTTAAGAAACAAAAAAACCTCCAAAACAGTCTAACAGTACCTCTTTGAGGGGGCGGCTAACGAGCGGTATGCCATGATGGAGCCTGACTTGCGGTTTGCCCCCGTATCCAGCCTTTGTGTTACGCTAAGTGTTCCCTGAGTGCAGCTTTACAGTCTATACTTCGCAGGCATATAATTCAGAGAGAGGATGCGCATCCTAAAACTAAAATCTAAGTCTCAAAAGTAGTGACGGCGTTAGACAATTTGGAGTTCAACCCTTGAAAGAAGAAACTAGCCCACGTATAGACACTGTCATCTCATTTTTAGTCTGCGCTCGCGTCTTACCCGTCCCATCTCTCGTAGCTTGGTGAGCATGACAACAATGGTGGAGTTGTGCTCCCACAGCATCCTCCAGAAGTCTTCAGTGGTTTCAGCCAGCGGGCCCTGGGTGGCCAGGTAGGCTTTCTGCTGTCTGAAGATGCAAATTCACACAGAGGAGGCGAAAAGTAAAGATCACACATAATAATTATAAATTTTATGGTGCTTTTACAACTAGCATTAAGAAGCACATCCCAAAGCAATAACCAGAAAGGATTAAATGATTAAAGAAGAGCTGTGGCTGCAGAGTGGTTAGCACTGTGCTTCCAGAAAATTACGTCTTACAAAGTCCTTGCATACTCAGACATGAACTTATTGAACTAAAACTTAAAGGACAGAAAAACAAAAACCCAACACATTTGCATGACATTTACAGTATATACACATTTACAGTATGTACACAATGTGATATTTAGTAAAGGTAAACAAAAGCAGCTTGAAGCTGTTTAGCTGGGTATTTCAGATCCTGTTTGCAGGCGTTGTATACGCTGAAAGTGTGACAATGTCAACAAGACATTTCCTGCATATTTACTGTACATGGTAAATAATTGATGGCAGCTATCCTCATTCTTGAGTAATCCAAGCCTGTAGATCCTCTGACCCCCTCTGTCCTCTTTGAAACACAGACTTAGAGAGAGAGAGAGAGAGAGGCAGCACTTGATATGCTCACAAAACGAGAGATGAGCTCATCCACTGAGGTGCCAGAGCTGTGCTGGTGTCCTACGTGACTTTGGTCCAGCTGAGCAGTTTGTTTTGTCAAACAGCAGATGGCAGCAGTGCGCCGATCAACAGAGAGCAGTCTGAGTAATCCAACACACAAACCCAAGCAGAAGAATGCATGTGCGCACACACTCTCACATGTTTGCAACACATGCAAACTGGCATTCAGGTGTAGGCATTTTTGGGTGCAAAAGTTCTGCAAGTATATTCACATGCAGACACACGCACGCTGAGCCATGGCTGAACAGCTAATGAAGGTGCTGCAGGCAAAGCGCTAATGTGGAACTGGGAGATTAGAATGTACTCTGGGCCTCGCTCACACAAACACAGAAACAACAGATTGGGGGAGAAGAGATGACATACAGAGAGGGGGAGGCGAAAAGAGTGAGGAATCAAATTAAAAAGATGAAAACGGGGGGAAGAAAGCGCAAACTATACAGCAGAGATGTGCAAAGTACTGAGAGGATGTTGAGATGAGATGAAAGAGCGAACGCTGCTCTCTCCAGCTGGTCATCAGAGTGCAATGTAGGACTCGCTGCCGAGGACGAGGAGGGTGGAGGGAAGAGAACAGAAGAGAGGAGGCAGGGGGAGAGGAAAAGGAAGAAAATGAGAAAGCAGGAAAGGGGGATTTGAGAGCAGCAGAGGAAGAAAGGGAAGCAAAGAAAAAGCAGAGCTAAGCAGGGGATGAATACTAAAATTTAAATTGATAGGGTGGACCCCTCTAACCCTCCCATAAAATGGCCCCTAACCAAAACAAAAACAATTCAAAGTGTATCACACAATAACAACTTCGCTGCACAGTGTCCCAATGAGTGCACAGCCAAACAGCACAAAGCACTCTCTGCATCATCCCACATGACTGCAGTGCTTCAGGACATAGTGTTTCATTTCAACCTCATTACAATGCTAAAACTCCAGCCCGCATCGGAGCATATCCAGGGCTTGCGCCCCTGATAGCATAGCTGGAATCAATGGCTCGCCTCTCATTAGCTTAGCATATTATTGGCTTTTCTTGAAGGCGCTGGGGTGAAGGGCACTGGAGGCCCCTGTTTAGTTTTTATTTATGCCCGCGTTTAAAAGCAGCTTAATTACACAGTGCCGCTGGTGCACACAACAGGTCCCCACCCGGATGTCTGTCTCTGCCATGGTGTTTGGATGGAAAAATTAAGATGGCGAGTGGGAGAAAAGGGTGGGAGGAGATAGAGAGAGACAGGGAGAGGGGGAAAAAAGTGCAAAGGAGACAGATTAGGGAGGAGAGCAGAGAGAGACACAGATAGAAAGGGGTAAAAATAAAGAAGGAAAAAGACAGAGACGGGCGGGGAAAATGGAAGAGAGAGAAGAAAAAGGCAGGGAGGGTTTTAGAAATCGCACTTCATTACGATACTCTCTTGCTGCAATTATGCCATTTACACAGCAACAATAGAGGGTCTGCCTCTGTGGAGCACCTTCTCATTAACAACAGGACTGAAGATGGGGGTGGGGGAGGGGGATTTGGGAGGTGGGAGTTGAGGTGTTGTCTCAGTCACGGCCCCCATATGGACTAAATGACATTTCATGCTACCTGACTATCCGCTTTACTTCCACCATAGAGGAGCCATCTCTGCCCATGCTTGTATAGATATAAAACAGAGAGGCACCTTTTCATCTTCCTTCCTCTAGGAAGCAATTTGGACTCACAGAGCTCACGGGGACAGCAGCAGAAGCCTCAATATAAAGGCAGCAGTGGCTTACTGAATGAAAGTCACATTGACATAGCCGGGAGTAATTCTTACAGCTGAAACTGCCCACTGCTGCCTCATCTTCCAATCCCCTCCCATACGTTTTATCCACTCCATTGTGCCTTCCTATGGTATTCTTTACACCTGTAACAATCAGTGATGCCAAAAAAAAGAGAAAGAAGACTGCAGGCCTGCTACATGCAGTATAGTCAGAAAAGTATCAGCATAGCGATGCATTGCTCTGCTGTTTTAAGCCGGGACTCCAGGACACTGAATTGGAGCATGGCTGCAAAAGAGTGTTTACATACAGGAATGAATGAAAACTTCCAAGTCAGGAGACAGAGGCTAACTAGAAAGATTAACAAAAAAGTAATTATTGTATTTAATATTTGCTTGCAAGTCCCGCTCTATCAATGTCTGCCTGAGTTCTAGTACTCATTAACATTGGCAGACACTTCCCTGGTGATGCTCTGCCAGCTCTGTACAGCATTCATCTTCATTTTCTGCCTTCAGTCTGACCCTGTGTATAAAAAGGGTCTAAAAGCCTTTTACTGTTACCACAAATTAGATGTGAACACCCTCAAACAACCACAAATGGTTTGCCTGGTGTTATTTTGTACTCTTTTAATGTTTATGAATCCACTGACAGAAACAAAACCAACAATTTCTTAATTGCACTAGTTTTGCATCTGTTGCCGAAGCCTGATACAGTTCATTTTTTAATGCATTACATAATTTGTTTTTGTTTAAAAACTGTTAAAAACACATCAACCTTTGAAATGTCTCTTAATTACGATTAGCATTCAAATTGTAGTTTATTTAGAGCCAATCCCACATACAGGCAGGGGCGCCAACAAGGGGGGCCGAGGGGGGGCACAAGAGAGGAAGACAGTTGATTAACTTATTTAACCAGCATATATAATTTCTGCCATTCCTATTATGTCACTCTGTATGTCCCTCACGATTTCCCATCGTCACCCCCTCCCCTCTCACACACACAGACAGAAGGTTGGTGGCACACCGTGTGACACCCCAATATTCTAAGTGGCCCTAATATGCCTAACCCATACAGGGCTGTCCAAACTAGCAGTATGAACAAGCAGTGAAAGCCTACACACAGCCTGTCTACAGACAATAAACAGGGCTGGTGATGTGCAGATGATGGTGGTGAATTTTGGGAAACACTCATAAGGACACTTCAAAGACAGCGTGGGAAACTCTTCTATTACTTGGTGCTGTTTGTATTTGGGGATACCAACAGTATCTGAATAAATTACTCCATAAATTCTCCACTTAATCCTGTTAGTTTTCCTTAAAATAATGCTTGAAACATTACATTTTGTTTTAATACAATTTGCTTTTGCAGTAGGAACAAACAGGCTTGGAAATGTGAGTCAAAGACACTGCAGTATTTGTAGTGAAGTTAGTGGATGAGTGGTGCTTAGCTGGTTTGGATTTGTTGACAGAAAAACACAATAACACCACACTCGCCTTTTACAGCAAGCGCAAGATCAGCTATTTAAATTCACAGCCGCTCAGATCTCGAAGACGAAGTCCTTCACTGACCTGTAGCCATCGATGCAGCTGGCGTTGATATAGTCTGAGCCCTCGACACCTCGGATGGGCTGCAGGCAGACACGCGTGGATTCGAAAGGCATGATGTTCACCAGGCGGTTCTTGAACTTGTTGCAGGGCAAGTTGGCGCTGATAAAGCGTGACGTGTGGGCTTTGGAGTTGGCCAGTCTCTGTTTAAGAAACGGTGGGAAGAAACCAGGCAGGGAAAGAGATAGGGAGAAAAAAAATCAGTCAAGTAAATAAACAAGGATGCCTCTCTATCCATAGTTTCTTTTGATTGCATACCCCTACCAAGTAAAAGGTTTAAAGAGCAGGTGGGCGGGGTTACATGGCTCGCAGCCAGAATTATGTGTTTAAGATGATCATAATAGGGATATCTGCTCTCTTTGACATTACAGAGTACCAAGAGTTAAAAAGAAAACTGTTTACAGGAGTCTGAAGCACAACTTGCCACATTTACTATGAGCATTAACCACTTTAAGGAAAAAGCATAAGAGGTCCACTCAAAAGTTTACTCCTAACTAGAGATGGTCTGATTCAGAAATCTGCTGTCTGCAGTAGACTGTCTCCCATAGCGTCCCAGAGCTTGCTTGAAGGACTGTAGGCGTGACATGCTCAGTGCTGGCAGTGGACAGAGCACAGATGGACAGCACAGGAGCGTGTATGCCCAGTTATCGTACTCCAGGAGAATTTGTGCACGTGCGTGTGCGATGTGGCCAGACTGTGTGGGCATGGAGGCTGTGGCCCCCACGTACGCCACAATCATTCTCTCACTCTTTCATTCTCTGTTGTTGGCAGGAGTGTAGATGCTATTATCACTTCAAACAGAATGGATCATGGTCATAAGAGGGCTAATGGCAGAGCCGCGCTGGGAGGAGAGTGCGTAATAACATCACAGTCAATGGCTATTGACAGAAGGTGTGCGCGTGTGACTGCGACCTTGAGCCCCAGCTGTGTGTATGTGCGAGTGTCAGTCATTTTGTAACTCTCCATGTGTATGTGTGCTCACGTGTTGGTGTTTATGTGTGCTTGTTCTTGTACATTTGTCCCTGAAACATGTGTTGGTCTGTATGCAGTGATGCTGCCGTGCAAACGGCTGTGATGTCTCAGCGCTGATGTCACGGATTCAAAAAAACAAAAAGAATACTTGTGCAGTGGCCGATTGGGTGAATTAATTATTTGTGACACCGACACGGATTTTTTGCAGCTGCAATCTGTTGCACCTTTGACAAGATTCCACCATAAAAGTAGCAGAGCAAACAGGTTTCGTTAATGTGAGGAAAAACAGGGAGAATGGTAACTTTATTTTGTAACTTTTGTTATTTATTACCACTTCCTGTGCAGCAATCCATTGACTTTTGTAATTATTATGTAATTATGAAAGAAATTAATTGATGTGTGTGCGTCAATCACCTTGAACTCCAGCTCCATAGCGGTGACCGTCTCTCCAGGTGCGGGCTGGGTGAGTTTCTGGATGTGGGCGTAAAGGTTGCGGGCTGGCACCTCGGTGTTGCCGCAGGTAGCGGCCTCCAGTAGGGCTTCATGAATAAAGATGTACTGGTCCTCAGTCTGGACCATATAGTTCCTCTGGGCACGCATGCACGTCACATGGCCGTATATGTCTACAGATTTCTCGTGCTTCATGCGCTCCAGCATGGCATCAATCACAATGAAGCAGCCAGTCCTGCCCACGCCCGCACTGATGGAGAGAAACGGAAAAATTAATATGTTTTCCTGTTTGTACAGACGATCATCATGCGGTGGAAAGACATCATTAACACAAAAAACAAACATGCAATCAGGAGGACTGTAGAGTATAGTAAGATTCCCGGTTCTTTAATGTTCTCTCTACACTTGACAGCTGAACACTCAGCATCTTATCATCCGGGGTTAGTTGTTTTACACCTGCTAACAGTAACAAATTACTGGGGCAAATTAATATATCATTACTCTATAATAATACCATCAGCAAATTAATATCAGTGTCCACAAGAACAACATTTTATCATCTCTGTTGCAAATGATGTCCTTTACAGAGCAGATTCATAACTCCTGTTGTTACAAGTACTTCCATTAAATATATTTTAATGGTATTTCAGTTTTTAGTATGTATCTATTATTCTGTTTGATTAATGCACTACTAAAAACACAGCTTGTTTCTTCATGTTCCCACCTGCAGTGGACCACCATGGGCCCTGCATCTGGAGGATTGCAGGCCTTTACCCGCCGAAGGAAGGCCAGGATCGGTGTGGGATACTCGGGCACCCCGTGGTCTGGCCAGGCCATGAACTGGAACTGTCTCACCTCCCTCTTTTCACTGGAGCCATTCTGTGGGTGAATCAGTTTAGTCAATAAAACAGGAAGCCTAGTGGGAGATCCTGGCATGGTAAAGTGTAACTGGCTCCTTTAAAGTAAGACATTTTCATCGTTAATAAGTAAAGGTCATGCTGTTTTTTTCATGCGATTCATCATTCTTCATCGTTCACGTAAAATCTCCAGTAAAGTCTGAAAAGCACATGTGATTCACTATTTTAAGGTCTCAAGTTAACGCATAACTTTGATAGCAGTACATAGAGCGCTCTACTTGTAGGCCTGTGATCATGCTGCAAGTGTAGGTGTAGATAACGTGTATAATTTTGGAACTTAGCCCCAGCGGTTTCTCTGAAGGGGTTTCTTGGCATTGTCACCATTTCTGATTGAAACCAATTAATTGTTCCAGCCAGAGACTTGCATTTAATTAGGAATTATAATAATGTTAGAAATTATAACCAAGTGATGGAAAAAAGAAATGGAAGAGGAGAAATAAAGGACAAACCATTAGTCACATCATCACTGCACTGAAGTATACGAATCAAATTGAGAGAAAAAAGTGCTTCTTAAAAGAAGAGATGAATGTTGGAAGTTACGAAAACAATTACAATAATGGAAAAATTATTCATGTATAATAGCCTTTAACTGTCGGCAGAAAAATGAGGAATTGCATTTAGACTGCAAATGAAAAAGGCTACTCTACCTTGTAGAGGGCGAAAGTACGGACGCTGTACGTTGCCAACTCTACAGTGTCCAACATGGTGACCTGGATCATCCCATAGGTCTCTGTTCCTCGCGATGGCCAATACTGGTCACACTTCACCTGGCGAAGCAAAAGAGAGGGCACGCTGTCAGGAGTGAACTGCTGCGAGTATGCACCACGAGGCTAGTGAGAGGCTAGTAGGATCACACTGATTAACAAGGAGGGAACATTAAAGAGGTCAGATCAAAGGCTTTGTCCACTGTCTAATTAAAAACTGAAGACTCGGCATCAGCTCGGGTATCCGCTACAGAAAAAAAAAAAAAACTGCAGAAGCAAGCTTTTGCATGAGCGTTCATGTGTGTCCGCATTTGAAGCGGGCTTCAATCGAGCATAAAAAGCCCACTTTGTCTTTTACCAGCCTCTGATCATTTTCAATTAGCTAATTGTCGGGTGGTTCGCACTCCTTTGTCATGTATGCTTTTGGCGCATTTGTGCTGATCGGGTGCTGCATTGTGGAGGGAGATGTGTCTAAAAGCCTGTTCTGGCCAGCCGTGAATGGACAGCAGGTTCGGCCACCTGGCTCCATATGTGCTCCATATCTTTGGTCTCATCCACAAACTTTGCTGTGGATGAGACTAAAGATTCTCCAAACACTAGCACCGAGTGTTTGTGTATCTCTGAAATGACGACTGGCCTTCATTTTACTCCTCGTGGCTTAGCAACGTGTAGTTGTCACTACTTTAGAATAAAAAAGAAAATGTTTCTTTTCACAGCTATTCTTCACTCAGAAATAACCTTTCCTGACCAAACTGATGAATTTAATTGCTGAAGGTAACTTGGCAAAAACTGGACTTACAAAAATGCAATCACATAATCAGTCATTTGATATTTAGAAATGCTTTCATCGCCTTCAACAACTATTGAACAAAGTTTAATGGTTAAGGTGATGAATCACCTTGATACCTAAACACTCGGAATAGCCAGCCTGGTCTTGCCCAAGTGGGAAACTCTCAGGCAGAAACATGAAGGTAGTTCATTCATCCCAAGGTTATAGGGGCATAAACATGGGACGGTTAAAGATCAAGAAAGAAAGTCTGAAGCCCAATCCTAAAAACAGAGAAGGTGTCTGTCTCTGAAATTCAAACTGGGAGTGGTTCCTATTCTACTTCTGGAAACTCACAACAAGGGGTCTGCACTCAGAGTGATGTGCTCTTTTGAGATAACATAAGATATTTAAGACATGTTTATAATATCCTCTCTCTTTAATATACAGTCTGTGGTCTTCCCCTCTAGTTCCTGGCCTGTCTAAAAATGTCTTTGGAAGCACTTCATGTTCAGTATGACCCTTTCAAGGCTTTTTCCCAGTCAGTTACAGGCACGGAAACAACAACTACAGAATCAGCTTTAACGTCAGGAATCCTGGGACAAGAACTTGCTGATATTGATTTGGATAACATGAGAGGAAGAGATGTGGCACGGGTGAGCTAATCATATTGATACTGCAGTACAGAGCTGACATTTGGAAGCACTTTGGCCGTCTCAGAAAGCTGGTAAAAATTGACAAACAAAATGCACTAAAATTCACCCCCTCACATTTCACCTCCCCCGGTGACAGTTTCCATTCAGAAGCAGAGGCAGACCTCGCAGGAGAAACTCAATTGAGTGATGGGGAACTGCTTGCCGTACAAACATATGGATTAGCAGTCACCACTGTAATGAATATCTTTGTGCTGCCTGAGGTTGGGTGGCATATTCTCCTACACAAAGAACTACAGAGGGACACGAACACACACACACAGGCTCCAAGTTTCACTATCATCTGCTTCTGCTTTGAACCTTGCTTTCTCACATGTCGTCACCTGGCCTTTTGCAGCTGGCATAGACCTCTTATCTATACACACACACACACACACAAGTGAGTAATACCACTGGTCTCATTTCAAGTCCTGACCTTTTAGGGTTTTACTAACTAGTAATGCAAGAGGAAGCAGAAATTTTTCCTGCAGCCGGATCTCATCATTATATTTGTCAAGCAGCTGCTCTGTTTGGCATGAGACGTCAGTCTAACTGGGTGGTGGGAGGTTGACTCACGCACCATATGCGCCTGAGTGCATTTGCGAGAGAGACGCAGACAAATAAAGATTGTGTATTTATATAAAAGGAGTGGACCTAAAAAACAAAATTCCCTGAAACAGTGAAGTAAATCCATGTGTCTAATTAGAAGCACAGGCATTATTTTGGGATGATTTTGCAAATGTATCAATGCATTTCTCTTCATTATCACACTGCAAACACTGTTTGTTTGATATAGTTTGGAGCCTAAGTGTTCAATATTATTCCAAAATTAAATTAGGGAATCTAATCAGTTTAGCTGACTGTTGGCTGTCTGATACCGTTTTGGAAAAAGCCATTTAAAAGTTGTCACATACATGCCACTAATCATGATTAAACTAAATGTTTAATCTTCTGTATAGAGAAAGACTGCTTTGATTTGGATGCACCATGTGTATCACAATATGTTTACAAAGTATTACTGCACAGCTCTTTGTGAGCGCTAAGCTATAAGCTATACTGAAAATAGAAGTTTGTGGAAGGTTCATGCAAAGTAAAAATGATTTTGGAGGGGCTAACACTGCACCGAGACACCACCTCCTGGTTCGGAAATGAAACTACACCCCTAAAGCTTCGTCCACCACTCTTGTGATGTCACACACAAAAAAATAAAAAAAATCCAATGTAGTCTGATATGATTTGGAAAAATACTTCCACCCCCAGCTGGTCGAAGGCGGGTTTGGTTCTTTGTGTCTCTCTCCATGGTGTTGGCAAACCAGCGGATTTCAAAATGTGTGTAGGAGGTGGGGATTGGCTCCGAGGCCTATTCATTTTTCTTTAGGTTCCTCGTGTCGTGGTGTTTCAGTTCTTTATATCCTTATGTATATGCACAGCCACCACTCTGGGCTCAAAGAAGGAGAGCCTGTTTATCTGTCACAGGGCTCTGAAATTGCCACTCAGACGCACTAAATATACCAAGAGGCGTTTGTGAATACAAGTATGTCCTCCCCATCAAGTGAATGTGCAATAAAACTCATCTAATCAAGCTGAATATATTCTCAGAGGAACAAATAAATGAGTTCTGTTCTGAGAAGACATATTGTGCTCACAATTTGCCTAAATGATTGATTGCACTGATAGCTTAAAATTAAAACAGATGATAGGTTGTGAAGGATAGCAAGTAATTTAAAGCTTGACAAAACAATTGCGAAGAATCAGTATAGATGAACTCAGGTAATGATCTTCTCCTCCAAAACAGTTGAGTCTGGGATTTTGGAAACAAACTCTTATTTATACTTCTTCTCTTCTCCCGTTCTTCATCTGGAGACTGTCTTTTATTAGGGTACTGTATGCATACGCTAATAAAACAGCACATACTGGCAGGGCTCCATGCTGATATTTTTTTCCCCCTCCAAGGAATTCATGTGCATGATTTTGTGATGGTAATTAAATAAACCCAGTCCAATTTTGAATCTCAAGTTGTCTGGTGCTCTTTCTCTTTTTTTCTCCACTTCTTTTATTAGCATAGATTTATTTTAGGAGCCCACAACTGTTGTTAGATGACAATCCTTTTTCATTCCAACTTCAGAAATTTCATTATAGTGCTGTGGCTTTCGTGGTATTACTATATGTATGGAACCTTGATAAGGAAGTGCCAAAAATAAATACGCAGAAATCGAGTATTGAACAATTTTTAAATAATCAAAGAGTTTGCATTATCAGATTTGAATATATAAGCAGTGCACATGCATCACTTTCACGTGGGACCGTTCAATAGCAGGATTGCAAAGTTAGACGCACAGTTGCCAGGATAACTTCATCGTAAGTGACAAGCAAACAGCAGGGGAAATCGGAAACGGTACGAAGGTTTGTGCTGTTACCTCACAAACATATTTAGACAGAGTTCACGCAGAAGTTTTTTAGAGATTGCTGAAGACTGCGGAGAAGAGCAGCAACATGAAGCGATACTGTCCGCAGACAAGCAAAATATCCTTTGAAGTCCTTGTGACTTTGATCAGGCTGACAAATCCAGCTTTAAAGCAGGACTGGGTGTCTATATGCCTTCAGGCTTTGTTGGGTGTAAAGTTCCTCAGTGTGAAGCTACATAAATATATATACACAGGCCATTTGTGTATCAGAAAACTCCATTTCTGTCCACTTTTTGACTTCCAAACGTCAGCTGATGGTTGGGTTTGTTTGCAGCATTGTCAGCCTCGGTGGCTTTAAGTTCTATACAAGAGTCCTTCGTTTTGCTCTCCTCTCTGCACCAATAACAGCTACTGGTTTGTTGATTTGTCACTCAACAGCGAACAAAAAAGATAAACAATAATATTAAACAAAATATTTTACAACTAACATATTAACAAGCATTAAACATTATGTACCACTTAAAATTCATTATTATCATTGCAATTAATAATTTATTATAATCACTTTTATGGGGTTCATTATTAATAAATTAAATTAAATCAATGCATGATTATTGCTTTGTGCAGGAATTGTTGAGGAATGAAGTTGCACATTACAATATTTTTAAGGCTTCTCCTTACCCTTGACTTTTCCTCCAGTCTGGTCATCATGACAATGGTGCTGGATCTCTGCTCCCACACCATCCTCCAGAAATCACTCAGTGTCTCCGGCAGAGGCCCCTGAGTAGCAATGTAGGCATTCTGCTTCCTGTAGCCGTCGATGTAATTGGCATTAATGTAGTCACTTCCTGGAACAGCTGTAAAAAAGACAAACAGTGTGCATAAAACTCCTATTAGACAGTACGGTAACTATTATAATATTTCACTGTTCATTTATGGATATTTTCCCTTTGTACACTGTCTGCTAGAAGTCAAAGACAACCTGTCAGTCAATCACCTCGATTACACAGGTCTTTATGATTTACATGCTTAAATCAATACGGAACAAAAAAGATACTTATGTGTGCAAAATTTTCATCTTTTAAACCTGAACCTGCAGCCGTACAACATGTCCTTGGAAGTTTTGAAGGAGGCCTCAATCGATGGCGGTGTCAGTCAATAGCTATCTGAGGGGTTAAGTGGTTACGTGAGCTCTTACCATCAACGGAGGTGAGCACCACTCTGGAGTGGTCATAGGCGATTACGTTTGCATAGCGGTTCTTTGGCTTGTTTACTTCCATGTTTGAGTTTTCCCAGGTAAACTGCTGGCCTGGATCAATGGACTGTGAGACAGGACAGAGGAAGGAGGGAACAACAAAATGAATAAATGAAGTACGAATGATTATGAGAGAATGAACAGAGAGCCACCGAGCAAAACGAGAAGCTGTGCTGTGGATACCAGCTCACAAAGTGAATCCCTGATGCTTGCTGCTCTGCAGCTGCTTTTTGTGGATTAACAGTTTGGTTATCTGCGTGACATTTGCTGTCTTATGCTAATGAAGTACAAATATAAAGGGTCTCAATTTTTCATAGGCAGAGTGTAGAAAGGCTTTAGTTTTAGTTGAGAAGTTAGAAAGGTTTTAAGTTTGCAGTCCACAATTTGACAATTCCACTGAATTACCTTATCCTGGGAGGTCATCTGCACAATTTGGTGCAGTGTCCACAACTGTTTGTTCTTGTCTCTATCGTATCTTCCTGGCTTGTGTTTTTGTCCTCTCTCTTTCTGACCCTCTTACGTCATTTGTCTCTTGGGCTAACACGACAGCAGGCTGCATATATATCGATCCGGGGAGATATGTGATGGCCTCTTATCCCTTGCTAGATAATGTCACAGAATCTCTTGTTATGCCATATCGATCCCCCACAGCTCACGCCGGAACCATGTCCAGTAATTCCCCGGGCCTCGTGCCTCACAAATCCAGCAGGAGTTAAAATGACACATTCAAAATTAATTCTCTAACTTAATGCAACTACTTCAGTAATTTAATTATTACAGGTCATTTTACGTCAAAATGTTACAGCACAGCTTTCATGTAAAAATACTTGGATAATGGACAAAATCTATGGTGCAAGGTGAAGCCTCGAGAGGAGGAAAATAAAGATCCTGGGCCATTAAATGTTTCTGCAAAAAGTCCTTATACGAACAAAGCAGGTGTAGTTCTCCTTATTTGTAAATCAAACGTACAGCAAATTGCCATTCAGCTGCTTTCTTACAAACACAATGAACTGATAGCGTTCCTAAAGTGGCACCTACATTAGTATAAATGTGGCTTAAAATTGAAATTTAAGCTGTTCTGCACGTTTGTTTCTGAACAGGACATAAAAATGTAAAATGCTCATATGCAACTACAGCTCCAATTTGCTCTGCGGTGAGAGTCACAGGGGCACAAGCCTATTGCTGCTGATGAGCTCAGCACTGCCAATTTTTCTGTCCGTGGCCGTCAGTGTGAAGAGAAAAATTTTATTTGCAGTCAAAACATGTCATATCGATTTGAGAGCTCAGTGAACACAGCAGGCACACTAGGCTGATGACAACTAGCAAACAAGTTAGAGGTAGAAGTGGCAGAAAGAGGTGAGAGGCAAATGCCCAAGGTACTCTCAATGACACAGTGGAAATATTTTAAAATAAACATAATGATATTGCTATGACGACGGCTGCATGATATTGCTTCCTGCGATAAAAAGACTGTCAGGGGAGCTGCAGCATGCCTGATTGACAAATTCTGCTCATTACCCAGTGTGCTCATTGCTCAGTGTGATGAGAGGAAGTGGCAAAGCCACTAGATATTCTGAGCCTTGGGGTAAGACGCAACGGGAGCAGCCGGCGAACGTGACTGTGACAAAGCGCCATGAGCTCTGCCACAGCGCCATGGCTGGCACAGAGATGGATGGCCATCTGCCGGGCGATGGAGGGGGTCTTCCCTGGCTTGGAATGACTGGTGCAGGAAGGGAATGGTGCTGGGCTGGTTGCCTGCAGTCATACAAGCCACTTCTCTGGCTTGATTCGTTTACACTAACTCAACAGGCCGGCAGGGTGATGTTGTAGAGAGGCACTGAGCAACACAAGGAAGAACTTAATTGAGAGCAGATTTTTACCAAGGCCTAATTATCTCCCCGGTTAGTTGTTAATTTCACAGCGAGTCAGAAAATGTCCTTTAGAAACATATTCTGTACGTTATAAAATGAAAAACTTTGCAGACAAATTTATGCATAATTTGTCGTGCACTGTTTACGGCTACTTCTCAGAGATATTTGATGTTTCAGTGAACAAAATGTCCATTTATCCATTTTTTAACTATTATCTAACTTAGGATCGTGGCTGGTTTGAGTCCATCCCAGCTGTCATTGGATGAAAGGCAGGCTACATCCTGCAGAGGTCGGCGGCCTATCAAAACATTTCTCAGTAAAGCAGGTCCTGTAAACTAGAACCTGCAAAATTCCAACACACATTTTCAGCTCCAACGTGTTGCAGCAAAACACTAACGCTTTCTAAAGAAAGGATTAATCACACAGCTGCTGTGTTAGTTTTAGCTGGGAGTATTCCAAAAAAGGAAAACTGAATAAACAAGGCCTCTATCATTCATAAGGCAAAGTACACAAACACTACATTTTCAAGGAAGAATTTTTATAATTGTATTTATCTAGCTTGCTTTGTGGGTCAGCAAGTGTGTTAGAACAGTTATATAAAGCTATCAAATTGATGTCATTTTCCCCGTAATCACTGGACGGGGCAGATAGCCGATCAGCTCAAATAAAATGTTTGCTATAGTTTGGGCTTATGATGTTGCGTGGGAAATGGTTATGAGGTTGGCAAAATTACTCTGCTGTTTCTCTCGGGGTGCAAAATTGCACAGAATAACATCTTGATGTACGGTCAGGAACAAACTGAAAGAGGCGAGAACATGACCTTCTAAATCGATGTAAAACAATCAGTCCAAAAAAAAAAAAAAAGACTTGTTGGACCCATTGATGGAATAAAGCTAATTAAAGAAAACACATCAAACAAATCAGCAAATAAATAAAAGATGGCTCTTGTTTTTTCTGCATTCAAGGATGCCTCTCCACTTCTTCTGGCCTTGCTCAGTACCCAGACGAACAATGTGCCACTTTAAATGCAAATTTGCTTTTGTTTTTGTGAGGAAGAACACTAGACTAGAGATAATCTCTCACCGAGGCTGCCTGTAAAATAACATTCCTCAGGAAAACATCAACACGCACACAGATTGCTTAAGCAACTTGCCACCTACTAGTTTTGTGAAAAGGCATCTCACAGCATTTAATATAAGTGTTGCTTTCCTAGTGAGATTGGTAATAGAGTTGTAAAAATGACTGAGGAATGTCCGCGTAAGAAGGCTTCCATAATCTATTAGAATACATGCATATGGGATCAAAGAGAAAAACTTCCCCCCAGATATCATAACAAAGAAACACATTTTCATGCTTGAAGGAGTGAAAATGTCTGATACAGCGTTAGTGCGCTGCTCTTACCTCGTACTCCTGGGAAAAGCGGAGGCCGTCATTGGCCTTGAGTCGCTCTATGTGGTCAGCCAGGTCAGCGACGGGAATGGGGGGGTGCTCCCTCATTCCTGGGAGAGGAAAAATAGGGGGGGAGGGGGGGAGAAAAGAGTGAGACCTGGCTGTTTTTGCGTCAAACACGAACACTGACTTGCACAAACATTGGTAGGACCACAGGGTGAGTGAGGCTGCCGGTGGGACCATGGGGTGGCTGTGTAACAGTGAAGAGTGTGCACTTTGTTGAACAATGCATGAGGCGAGGGAGAGAAAAGAGAGAGAGAGAGTGCACAAGTTGAAACAGGCTTGTGACATTTGGTGACATTTGGTGATATCGTCATGCTAAGTGAGTAGGACAGAGGTGGGGCTGATACGGAGATGCACATGAGTGACTGGGTGAGCATGCTCCTTGAAGGAAGCAGGAGACAGACATCTCTCTGACTCCACAAAGCTCAATTGGTGGCAGAGGTGGGCCCAGAGCAAGAACCCGCAAGTCTCTACAAATCAGTCACACTGTCACTTCCTACTGAGGAAAAAAAACTGACTGGTCACCAGCCAAAACTCATTTCTTTGAAAATCCCTTTCCCTACAATAGACTATCTTTCGGCCCAGCCTGGAGCGCTCGGGCTGGATTAATTTCAAACAACCCCCCTGCCGCTCTCTAGATTTCTCATCGCTGGGTTATTGGATGATTTATTGCTAATCTACCGACACAAATTCCCCCTGTGCCTCTGAACTTGGCAGGGCTATGTACTTAAAGGGATTGCTGGGAACTTGGCTCATGTGTTAAAAGTTAACTGTATGTAATGCATGAAGACACTTTAAAGTTATACACGGAGCATCATTAACCTTACACACAGCCTTGAAGTCACACAGATCAGACGCTTTAAAAATGCAGATATATTAACATTAGTGCCTTTGGCTGAGCACATCTATAAGGTCATGGGTCATGCTTTCAGATGAGAGACCGCTCCAGCCCTAATAATGCTCTAACATTAATGGTTAATGGCTAGTAACTATGGCCGTTGTACACGATGAGACCTGGCCAATTACCCAAATTGAATTCTATCACACAGAGGAGCCTATGAACACATTAACATCAGTGTACATGTGTTTGTGCATTTTCACCAAGGTTTTTTTTTTTCTACAGCAGTGTTGTTGGTTAAATGGAGAGTGAAGCCATAGATAACAAGGCTAATGTAGAGCATGTGTAACTGTCCGCACTGCTCAACTACCCATGAAACCATCTAATCCACTGCTTCTATCATAAAGGTGTTGTGGGAAGTTCACAACCAAAAGAGGACATTGCAGCATCCTTGGAATGCCAGAAGCTGTAAGCTTGTAGGCTCATGATGTCTGTCAGGATTGCAACGCGGGAATGGGTTTCGGGAGAGAGGGAAGAAAGACTGCATGTGTGGGGAAATACAGAGTAGGTGAGAAAGCAGACTAACTTGGAGTGTTGGGGCAGCGATGAGAGCTGGGACCTGTGGAGAGAGGAGAGTGAAGGAGGAAGGAAGAAGAACACTCAATCAATGGAGGTGGCTCAAGACCAGACTAGGGCCAAACAGTATCTGCAAATAACCTTTCAAGCTAGCTGGAGTGTGCAGCAAGTGCTGTTTGCCCTCTTGGGACAATTCAAGTAGTGCAGTTTACACTGTTAAACCAAAGTGCATACAAAGCTTGACTTTAAAGTACTCTCCTGTGGCAGGATGTGTAAACTCAGTGCACTGCATCACAGAGTAAAGGCAACTAGATGTTTCAGCTTAAGTGTCAAGAGGAAATGTTGACATCTGGTTGGTGAAAACTTTACTTGAAGGTAAAGGTTTTGCTAAAATCCCTTTCTGTACGTGAATCATTTGCATGCACAGGTACCCACCCAGTCAATCGGGAAGCCAAGCAACTGTGATGAACAACTTGACAGAGTGGGTAATAATTAGACTTTTTCAGTTAAACTGAGGGCTGGTTTAAATTCCTAATAAGAGTGGTCTTTGCTTCATTAAACATCTTTTTTTTTCTTTAATGAAGTTACCACATTGCCAGCTATTAACTAGGTGAGCACAATATAGTTATTATTGATAGATGGCCTGGCCAAACTTAAAAATGCAGGTTACGTAAACAAGTGATTTCCTATTACTTCGGCAAACTGTCTCCAAGTGGTACTTGATGCTATATTTAAAGTGTTAGCAACAAATGATCTTAAGTAAATATTTGCAAATACCATCTGATCCACGTCTGTCAAGGATAAATCAGGTCAGTTACTCAGAGAACCACACGACTGCTGCTGGAGTGCCAAAAAACGCACAGCCGAAAGCCTGTTGAACAAACCAACATGCCGGAGACGTGAGCTGCAATCGGCCGGACCGTTTCGACAACAATCAGTATCAGAGCAGGAATGTTCACCTGCTGGGGGCGAATCAAAGAGAGAAAAGAGCGACAGGACAGAGGAATGGGCCGTTCAATATTCTCTCAGCTCAGGCTTGGAGTCTTCTATGATTTCACAAGCTAGACACAGCCTTGGTAATTTTTGATAATCACCACTCTTGAAGCAAAACAGCGAGGTGGAAAAGGAGAATAAGAAGGAGATAATGTTGACGTAAAGGGAGAGAGAAAAGGGGGGGTGTAAGGGGAGAAAAAGAAAGAGATTACCCTGCAGGGGGAAATGGAAGACAAAAGACGAAAGAGGTGGAGTGGGAGGATGGGAGAACAGGGCTCTTTCAGAGCGACAGCACTGCTTAATTCCTCTGCAGGGGTTCAAAGGGGCTCTGTGTGTGCGTGCGAGGGAGTGTATGGCAAATGGGATCTTTAATAACCCGTGAGAAGAGATACACACGCGCTCACACAATCACACACACACACAGGAAAAACACACAGAAACGTGCGCGTGCACTGAGGTTGACATTTTGTCTCAGCTCCATTGTTCCCTCCGCCTGGCTCACCTTGACATCAGAGGCAGCAGGACTCATTATCAGCTGGGGGGAATGAAAGGAGCTCATGGAGGAAGGAGGAGCAAGAGACCAGAGGAGGAGGAGGAAGAAGATCAGGGGGAAAAGGAAGAAGGAGGATGCCGAGGCGGGCACCCTTACACGACGCACACACAGACTTCAGCAGCGTGTGCGGCTGGAATTTGAATTCACTCAGCCTGACTTCACTGATACCGTCAGCTGGGCATGACGCGATCACAGTTTGTTGATTTCTGCTTGCTGCCCTTTTTTTTTAAGAATTGGTGAAATTTTCTTCCTGACAACAAATCAAATAAGCCGTACGTGTGAATGTCATAAAGTAACACATGCTACAAAACACTAATAAAGAAGAGATCCATCAAAGGAATGAGTAAGGAAGGCATTCACTGCAGAGCAAGATTGCTTCAGGGAAGGCTGTGCAGATTCGAGTTGGGGGGAAAAAAAGCAATATCTACTATTTTTCAAAAAATCTTGAAAATAAAAGACATTAAAGAATACTATTAAAGATATGAGTGACCTTTATATATTCTTTCAGCACTGAAGATAAAATCTGTTTTTGAGTTACCGACTGATGAATTTTAGGAGCGCTTTCATTTTGGAAATGACGCTCTTTCAAATCCCTAGTCAAAAAGCAGAATATCCTTTTTTCTTCATTTTGATATTAAAAAACTGAATTCTTTTCCTGCAAAGCACTGATTAAAAAATAAAACACACATGTACAAGTTTCTAGGTTTACCCTTAAACAGACCCATGAGGAGAAGTTGAGGCTGATGCCTTTTTCCCGTCTTATCGAAGTTACATCGACTTGTAAACATCAACCCTCAAGCTTTAAATTACAAAGAGAGCTTCGAATGCTTTATTAAAGCAGAACTCTGTAAGCTTGCCACTGTCTTAATAACACGGATAACTGTGTCACTACTGTCTTAAACCAGAAAGTTCAGAAAGTTCAGAGCGGAAAGCAGAGAAAAGTTTACATAAACTCTTTGTTGTTCCTTGTGTAGCTGTTTGTTACCTGGGGTCTGGTAGTTGAGTCTTCTCATCTCTACAGGGTCGGAAGAGTTGCCCAGCAGGGAGTCTTTCACCCCACCCGAGTGCTCGTCTTTAGGTAAGGGTGATGCACGCTTCCTGTGGTGGTAGAAGCAGACAGTAAGGGCATTTCAAGCTGAGCTCTAAGCTCAAAGTTAGCCGTACGCTGAATAAAAGCATACAGGCTGTATGCAGAAAGATTCAAAATTACATCAGTGATTCCTCTATTTAGAACAAAAACAAACAAAAAATGCACACATTTTCATGCTGTTTCACACTTGATGAGGTTAATGACATAGTTGATGGTTTTCAAAGCTACTTTTGAGGACCACCAATTCAAGAGATAGTAGGCATCATCCTCATTAGTTTGAAAAAACTGGAGTTTAATGTGTTTGAAGAAACACCGTAATTTTCCTGGAGTGGGCTAGGTTTGGCTTGTTTGCGGCTGGGTAGGTGACAGCTGCAGTGTGGGAATGTGTACATGACTGCCTGTTTGTGTGTAGTAAAGACAGAAATGTGTGCTTTCCGCTGCTGTTTGTGTGCGCGAGTGCTAACAACACATTGTGTTTACTGGCTTCCAGATTGAGAGGAAAACAGGCGGAAGCTGTAATTAGCTCATCAGCTGGGTGGCACAACACAGGGTAATTAGACCAGTTCTGCAGCACCTGTGCTGCTGGGCCCGGCCTAGCTGAGTCTAGCATAGCACAGAACAGAGCAGCACAGCTCGGACTGGCTCAGCTCAGTCGACCGTGAAAAGGGAAAGAAAGCATGTTTTCAGATAGCCGGCATCTGTTGACATACACACACAAACAGGCACACAGATGTACGCTTTCCCATCTCTCCAACTTTTACAAGTACAAACACACAGAGACACTCATACAGATACAGCTGCACACTCACAAGCCTTCTGACTGCAAATGGAAATGGGCGGAAGGAAGCATCAGGGTGCCCTGTGGAAATTTCACATCTCATTGCACTCCATTTGCAAGTGGCGAGCGTGGGTTTTAGGAAAGAGCAGGGCCTTCTGTTGAAGCCCAGCGTGGTGAGAATACACAAAGCTGCTGGTGCACACACAGCCTTAACCCGGTCCACCTCAGCCACTGGGGCTGGGGGCCTCTCTGCCACCTGTTATCTTATGCTGCAGAGGCTTAAGTTAATGCTAGCTGCATGACGGTTAATCTATGACAAGCATCACTTCCTCTCCAGCCGAGAGCTGAGCCAGACCGTATCTGGTTTTCCCAGAGTTTGCTCTTAGGCTCGGCTAGACTGAGGGAGGGGATGAGAGAGATCTGTCCTCTGCACACCTCATCCATACCTCTGACCCACTCAGATGCCAATCAGTGCTACATGACACTTTAGTGCTGTCCTAAAGTAAATGTGGCTCATCTTGGGCTCAAAGTGATGGTTAAAATGTGAGAATGTAAAGTAGACGCACATGCACACTGTGAGAACATGAGTGTGTTTGCAGTACAGGGTGTGCTTAATGAGGCTAGAACAGGCCCCTTTGTTGCGACTCCTGCCAAGGGGAAGCAGGAAAAGGAGGGGAAAAAAGGCTAAAAGTAGAGGAATGGGTCTCAGTGGAAAATGTCAGCTTAAAAGATGGGAACATTTCTTTTTCAGCAGTTTCTCTGTCTGGCATTTACTTCACAATGGCCCATTCAGCAGCAGGTGATGCCTTGGCATATTCAGATGGGGCCAGTCTTGAAGGGGCACGCTGACACTGGCTGGATAATGAAACGCAGCACGGAGACAAACCACAGCAGACAGAACGATCTGTGGGAGGAACACTGGGACTAGATGTGAAACATGCACCGGTACACGGACATGACCCTGGAGCTCCTCTGACCTCAGTTACCCAGGGCTGCAGAGTCTGCTCTTTCTCATGTATTGTACAATTTCTTAAAGTCGAACACATCAGACACAAAGATGATTCCTGAGATTCCTTTGAGATGATGCTTTTGGTGTGCAATGTCAATTAGAGATGAGAGACAGCCAACTCTGCAACCCCATAGAGATGATTAATACCACCAATTTCACAACACGGATGAAAATGACTTGGGCAGTGGAAGATGAAATTGTGATGGATGTTTCAGGGAAAGTACCCACCTTTCCTGTTTGCTGCATTCACAAAGGCAAGAAAGAAGTCGGGGTGTTAATGTGTAATAGTTATGCAGAAGTATTTTTTAACACATATCTTGATCTAACTGGACTGTTTTCCAAAGACTAAAAAAAAGCCAAATATTGAAAGCAAATGATTTTTAAAAAGTTATCGTAAAAAAAAAAAAAAAAATCTCTCGAGCCTTTTGAAAATAATCATGGCTTTGTTTGCTGCTAGTGATGGTCTTGGCGACTCTGCAGGTAGCAATAACAACCAGAGCTACAGTGTGATTATTCCTTTGCACATTTACTGCCAGTCCGCAGTGAAAAGGGCACGCAGCCACCTCCCCACAGTCCCTCCTGTCAATCTGTGTCTACATGAAGAAAGGGCTTCCAGACAGAGGACGTGCTACTCAGCAGTGAGCTGTCTCAAGGCCTATTATTAACCAGTCCCTTTCTAAGCCTGCCGGAGACAGCAGCCAAATAGCAACGCTGCAAGGCTGAGGATGGCAGGTGAGGCACGTATGATGTGAAATTAAGATCTTGTAATGGATCCATCAGGACAAGATAGTAGGTAGGACTTAATCATGAAGAAGTGAAGTGAGGGGAAAGAGTCCTGCAGCCAGTGCAATATTCTTTAAAATTAATGATGTACAAATAACTGTGCATGACTACCATGCTTGAAGAAAGGCTGGTTTTATAGAGCTGTATGAGTTACTTTTTGGTTATTTGGGAAAAAAGGTTAATTGTTAATTATAGCTCCATTATTTTGTTATTGAAAATCTATAATTGAAAGTCATGTCTGACAGCACAAAAGTCAAAGATGTTCAAAGTGCAAATATTCATTAGAATATAGCTGGAAGTCTTCACAGCTTATAAGCAGAACTGAGCAAATGTTTGGCATTTTTGTTTAATAAATCACTTAAAATCATTCATTCTAATCGACTAGTCGTTTTAACATTAGCCATTAAAGTTTCTCCAAAGCACCTCGTTGGTCTGTACATAGTCATGGTGTGCTGCACAGAGGCACGCGAAGTGCTTTAAAGAGATATTGACTAAGCGTTTACTTGAGCCCTCTGTTGCACCCTTCTGTTTCTTATTTCAAATGACCAATGGTGTTGGCAAAAACACATTCCTCACTCCTAACTAAGAGATTTTGACAGCCAAGCTGTGCTTTTTATTAGGGAGGCAATGTCAGTTGCCATTTCTGCTGAGACTTCACATAGCACTGCTGAAAATAGCCAGCTGGGCCAAAACATTTTGTATGAAAAAAACAAATCAACGTGTCTTTGGCTCTCCTCTCATTACCGTGTATATTATGCAAAGGAAAGTGGATGTTATAGTTTGGTGTGCGAGGAGCCTGGTGCAAGTGGCAGGAAGAAGCACGTCTCATTACCATTCCTGATGCAACCATAAGAAACCTACAATCACAAGTGTCACCGCATTTCAACCTCAACCAACTAATAATCAGAAGCACGGCTTCTTACTTCTTAAAGATGAGGATGGCGATGACGATGCTGATGATGAGCAGCACAGCCAGCACTGGGCCCATGACCCACAGCATTTCAGACTGCTCCATCCCTTGAGCCATACTTGAAGTGACCTCGATTGGATCTGAGTAGGGACTAGCTGAATATGTCATCTGTAAGGAAACAGAAAAGAGAGTACAGGTACATCAGAGAGGCACTTCAGACTTTTTAGTATGTATGCAAGGTCTCCCTTCTCATTTAAGTGTAATCTGGATTCCCTAGGGTGTTTAAAACTGCCTAAAGTTAAAAAAAAAGAAGCTCAAACATCAAAGGAAAAGGCACTGGACTCGGGGAGAACGAGCATGTTGCTAACATGAATTTAAAATTCTACACAGGGTTCAACTGTAGATCAACCACTTATATACTTAAAGGACAATTAAAAAAAGATACTGACACTTTGAATATGTAGCACTTTCTGTGGCTGAAGTAACAAAACTGGAAACAAAGTTTTCTACATAAGAGATAAACCAAATATCTCACTTCCCATATCTTGTTTCTGGCACTCGGATAGTCAAGTTGTGTCAACTTAGTAATAGATGACAGTCCAGTGATGAAGCAGAGCAGGCCACGGAGCTATCGACCAAACTCAAATCAAGTTTATATATTTCTGTTAGAAAAAACTAAGACGGCTGATGACAGAGCGACTGACACCAGAGTGAGGGAGGTAGAGATGGAGAGGCAGGGATAAGTGTGCATGTCCCTTGGTCGCTGAGATAAATGGGGGCACAAGAGAGGACTCATCTCTTCTTCATTAGTGTTCACACCGTGACAGAAGAGGAGGAGGTGACGACGAGGGTGCATTTCCACCTTGGTTGTAAATGAGACATCTTTCCACTCCACGTCTCTGAATGATGGGGGAAAGGGAGGTGGGGAGGTATGCATCGGTGTGTATGTATCTGAGGACGGGGTACCCGAGGGGATGCAGTATGGTGCATGTTAAAAAAAAAAAGGTTTGAAGAAGAAGGAATCCAACTGTGAGAGAGCAAGCTGACAGATGAGAAAAAGGGAGGCGTGAGGCATCTGTCATTAGAACTCAGCGTGACACCTATTGAATGACGATAGGAGATGCAGGTTGGGATAGGGAGTACAGAGTGTGGAAGGATATGGGTGACAGATCGCAGACCTCTAAGGGAATTGGGCTCCCAGCATGCAGTGGGAATGGTGGGGCAGCAGGCAGCAGTAATCCGGATCATTAGCTGCACAGCAGCCTGCTCTTCAGTGCACAGGCAGATATTAATTGGAAAGATAAGCTGCGATGAGCTCAAAGAGTCCTGCGCTCTGTCATATAGTTCTGTTATCACTCATGCTCTTGGACAACTGCCATGAAAACTTACACTTTGGGTGTGTGTGATACGGCACGTCTCAGTGGTGTACGTGCAAACCACCATGCTCTCATAGTGGGCCCGGAAACATGATAACTCAAGCAGGAAAGTGAAAAAATTCACATTTTCATGACAGCAATAGTTTACAGCAGCAATGTTTCACATTTGTCTCTGTCTCTCTCACACACACGCACACAGACAGACACACAGCAGGGACATGAGAACAGCTTTCTACCATTCTGAGCGCCTTTGGGAGGAACCTATTATCCAAGAACAAAGAAAAACGGCACAGCAATGGGACGCTGCTGATGTGACGACACCACAAGGCTTCCTGTTCTTTTGGGAAGGCCCGAAAAAGGCTGTAGGATATGGCCCTGCAGGGAATCCTGGGAAAAACTTTTTTTTTAATGAGGTAACAAATAACTGCAGCTGTGCTTTCAGAGAAGGATAAGAGAAGAAGAGCAAGAGCAAGAGCAGAGGAGAGGGCTGAACAAAAAGAGAGGGCTTTTTGTCTGGTGGTCACGGTGAAGTAGTGGGATCATCCATTTGAACGGCCCTAATATCTGATAAAAGCTCAGTCACGCAGCTCCTAATGCTTCTGCCCTCGCACAGCGGTATCACAATGGAGCAATGGTGCAGTGAAGGAATGTGCGAATCTGAGAGTGAGTCAGAGACAGTGAAAGACATAAGTGCATCCCTTACAACTCTGGATCAGTGCGCGTCTCTCTGTAAAGTATGGGCATGCAGTGTGTTTGGATATGCGCGACGTACACATGGAGTGAATACATTGATCATATTGTTACACTGCTGGGAAACACTGGAGCCTTGACGTTTATATGGATGGTATTTTGTCATGTATCACCCACCTAAATGTTGAAACAGAACAAGGCCAAAGAGTTTACCATGTTTATTTAAATTGCATAATTTTTCTTTTTGTCCACAGAGATGTAGCAGGATCTACATCTACAGGAGGGGCTACAGACGTGGGTAAAAACACAGAGAGATGAAGCTAAACACATTTTGCAGTGCAATCGCATTTAGAAAGTGAATTAGATGCTGAAAACAGATTTGATAAAATTCTATTAAATGCCATCCCCACTAGAGAAGAGATAGAAGAAAATGACAAGTAGAAGAGAATAAACAATAAAAGAAATACTGTAGATAAAGATATATACAACTGTAAGAATTATCAGTGATGTATTTGGTTGCGTATGTGTGTGCGACTGTGTGCAAGAACTGCAAACAAAAGCATGTATGTTTTTGTGTGAGCACACCTGGAACATCAGTTTTTCTGAGCCTTTTCCCAAACTTCTCTAAGCCTGCACGAGTGAAGGTATTTGTTTTGGTCGCAGCCACTAGCGAAGAGTGTGTGTGTCTGTGAGAGAGAGACTATATTTGTCTGAGACAAAGTAAGAGAACAAGGGAGAGAGAGAGGGAGAGAGTGGGTGATGTGAGATGGCAGAGAGAGGAGACAGAGGAAAAGGTGTTGTGGTAGTAGCAGTGTATCGAGTCTGCTATCTGGCCCGTGAGCTACACAGCTTCCCCAGTCAGCCACTGCTCCTCCATCCCCTGAGCACAGAATCCGCTATGCACAGCGCAGGCAAATTTGTTTCAACTCGCCGTTGACCCCGCGAGCTCCTCAACTCTCCAAAAGTGGCTTAAATAAGCTGCGGGGTGCGCGCCAAACAAAAAACACAAACGCGCAAAGACGCCTATTATGATTCCGCCGCTCTCTCTGCCTCCCCGGGGAGGCTGAAAAGCCCACACGCTTGTCATCACTGCATGACATAGGGGAGGAGAAATGAAGGCACAAAAACTTGAGGGGGAAAGACGATAGTATGTATGAATATGCCTTTATCCATGAAGAACAGAAGTGTGGCTGCTGGTCTCGTCTACTTCGTACGATGACCTCACTATTTCATCGGTTACTTTCTTATCCATGCAACCATTCAGCACCAGAAACTACACGTATTACTCCTTTCTAACTGTCTGAATACCAAGCACTCAGATATCTGGAGGCATTGCTACAGGGGAATACCTCCAGGAGTGGATGGGACACAGTGCATTTGAATGGTGACTTTGCCTTTATTTAAACTCCACTCAGTGACTTGAATATGCTCATGTTCCCATCTTGTTTTCCTGTCGTAATTCTCTTTTTAATATTTTCTGTCAAAGCCTTTTAAATTATGAAAAAAACAACCCCGTCCTCCATGCTGGGGGGATTGTGAGTTCATAGCACCGGCAGATTTAGTGCTACAATATCAATTCTTTTTGGGAACGCAGGAAATGCTTGGGTAGCATTGCAAATAGCAAAACACCCCATTATGATTTTTTTTCCTCTCTCCCAGAACATCTAATTTCCCTCAAAATAAAAGCGCACATTAAACACGAGCTCCTCCTCAAACATTTGTTCACTTCCTCTCATCTGGGCCTCACAGGCTGGACAGGACGCGAGACACAATTTTTGCTACCCTCTTTTCCTCTATCAAACGCCACCCCTACTCTGTCTCACATCACACAATATTTCATGCCTCCTCCCTCCCTCACTCTCTTCTCGCATTAAATGATACTGTTTATACACACCCAGCATCTATCATCCCATTTCACACCTCCCCCGGCTTGTTTATCCGCCTTGGGTGCTGGGGAGACATGAAGGCACCCTCTCTTCTTCTGCCCCTCTCTCTTCTTCGCTCTCTTCCCCCTTTGCCTTCCTTCTCTTCTTCCCTCCAACCACTGCTGGCTGCTTGTGGCCGTTGATATACGAGGGCTTATTAAACCCTGGCGGTGTTGTTTGATCTACACTGGGGGAGTTTGGGTGGTTGCGAGAAAGTGTGGTAAAGACACAAGTCATTTATTCCACTACTTGTTGTCTTATTCTCCTGGGTCTGGTGAAGATCCTGCTCGAGGCAGCTTCTGCCAACTGCTCGATCCTCCTGCATGCTTTACCTTCTGTACCCGTGTGTTTAGTAATAAACGCTCGAAAGCGGCGCGTTGGGGGTGACAAAAACAAACACTGCCGTGTTTCCCAAGGAGTGCAGTTAGGGGATTTGTGCAGAAATCAATGACTGCAGTAGCCACCTCACCATTCAGTATGCTTAAAAGCACACGCGAAGCCAGGATAGGAGAAATGAGAAAATCAAGGTGTTTACATGCTCTATAATAATCCTGTTAGTGTAGATATTGTGCTTATTATATGGAGCAGGTCAGCTATTGGATTTTTTTTATCCCTTATTGTATTTTTGAACCATGGATGGCATATTTTAAGTGAATTTGTGAGCTGTAGCCTGAAGTGGGGTTTTTTTTTTCTGTCAGAGCATTTTGACAGTTCAGTTAGGGGACATGATATGTAGAAAAAACTGACTGCTTTCACGATCTGTATGCACACCTCTGTGAATGTTTTCACAAAAGCACCAACGTTCTGAAATGGTTGTCAGCTTATTTTGATTTAGCTTCAAAATGTGAGTTTTAGCCATCCACACTCGAATACTCATTTTAGGGCCAAGAATGCACTGCCACGTCTAATGATCTCTCCTTTAATCTTTGTCACGGCAGCACTTTCTCTGTCTAAAGTCTTTGTCATGTGGCGCCGTAAAATGTTTTTTTTAGAAAACCATTTGTGTTTGTACATCAGAAGTACACTGCAGCATTACTATTCATGTTTGCTTTAATCTGCTATCCTAATTCAGGAAATTAAGTGTCCTATTTACATACATTTTAGGAAATGAGTTTGCTGCAGAAAGCTGAAGTGAAGGTAAACACACTGGCTGACTCACAGAGTGAGTGAATCTGATTGATCCAAGTGATTAAGTTTAAAAGCAGGTGGGTACGACGCAGTTTAAGGAGGGCAAGTGCACAGAAAGAGAGAAATCTTGAGCGCTGCTGATCCAGCATGGTGTATCTTGCAGGTACGGTGAGAGTGTTGTGCAGTGATGGGATTTAAGCATCTGCTTTGAAGTAAAGTATACCGTGGTTGCCCGCTATAGCCTCCCCTGCATGTCCCTCCTCTTTCCTGAGTGAAAGAGTAGGGGATTACTGGAGTAGGGTGGTGGTGGTGGGGGGCTTTAGGGACATGTAAAGCAGCATTTCAAGGGAATCAGGCCTGCTTTACAGACTCCCGAGACCCTGAGACCAGGCCCTCATCTCCCTCTTAACTTCAGCTGCTCTAATCAATCTCCTCTGCTCTCTTCATGGTAGAGAAATGTGGAGAGGGCGAGAGAAGCAGAGAGAGGGGTAAAGGAAAAAAGCTCAGAGGAGGGAGTGAAGAGAAAGAAATAGGTGAAAAGTCTGGGATTGGGTTTTGGACTTGGAGCGTTCGCTCTCTTCCATTTAAAAAAATAAAATAAAATCACTCAGGGCACAGCTACTGAATATACATGTCCCGGGTAGCGGTGAAGCTCCGAGCAATCACAGTCGCTCATTCTTTCTGCTGTGAAGTTTACTCCAGACCGTCCCACGGAGAACTGGGCCTCCATGTTGGAGCTGTTTGACGAGTGCATTGGGGCCCGGCTGAGAAAGCCGAGAGTCTAGTATTAGCATTGTAAAGAGATGTGCGCAGGGCCCTGCTGCTGCCGAAATGGCAAAGCTGGATCTCTGATGTCATTGTTAAGTGATAAGGGAGTTATTCGGACAAGCTACAATGACTTTTAGAGGCAGCAGTATTAAAGGATAATTGGCAATAAAAACAAAAACAATTAGACTTCCCACTGCTATTTTGGAACGCTTTGAGGAGCAGAGTGATTAGAGTTTGAGGATGGGTGATAAACTTAAATAATCTGTCCGAGAAAAGAAAAATTAACATGCACCAAAATACAGAAAAGCTTCAGTGTTTAAAAAACAAACGCAAGTTCTTTACTAAAAAGCAAAATAAAGAAACAACTTACGCCATCAAGGCTGGATGTTTTACTTACATACTGAGCAGTGCTGTCAGTCCCTTCAGATTGAAGTTCAGCCAAGACAAAGCAGAGATACTGCTGTGAGCTCGTCAGGGGCTTGTTGAAGAATTCGTCGTACCTTTTCTCATCACCCAGCATAAAGGTGGTTGGAAGTGACGCAAGCTTGGCAGCAATGTAAGGCTTGGTGGAATCCAAGTGACGTCGGTGTCTTACGACAGAACTTCTACTTGATTTGAGCAGCTGGGGTAGAAAAAGAGAGATTTCTCAATAATACACAACTTTGGCTCTTTGGTCAAAAATCTCTCTTCCGTATACACAATGGCATCCAACTTCTCTAAATTTCATCAACTCCTCCTAAAGTCTAAAAAAAGCTTTTGCACTGGCACTAGACATCCAGGTTTGGTTGTTAGCATGCCTCCAAATAAGAGATAATGATTGTGCACAGCTAAAATGGCCTTTGCACAGCAATATAACTGCAAACAATGCAGCCAATCTACGAAGTGAGCAATTAGCACTTGCTCTAGCACACAAACTCAGCATGACTGCCAGCCCGGTTAATAAATGAGCAGGCGCATACAGCACTGCGGCATTGTGTTTTCAGCAGCATTTTGTTTTCTGTCAGTGATGTCTCATGCACTGCTCCAGATGTAGCTTTATTAAATCATTATGTCGGAGGGAGGAGACAATGGCCTGCTCGGTGTTTAATGACTCAGGGAGTCCCATCTCTCTCCCTCTCAGTCTCTTCTGTTATTTCTACAGGGAGCTTGAACAATAGCGATTCAGACCAACGAGCCTCGCAGTTTACTTAAAAATTATGCTATTAATATTTAGGCATGTCATTTAGCTTAAATTCCCTCATGGACAAGGAAGACCTTTATTCAATGGAATAATAAGGCAGTCATAAATCTTTGTCCTCATTTGAATAACTCATGTAAAACTTTGTCTACAGGCGGCAAAGCCTGACTATAAACAATTTAAAGAAAAATATAGAGGTAGAGCAGTAATTCTTTTGACTACAATTGTGAAAATGACCACACAGTTTGATTGCCTAACATCTACAACAATACAAATAATTAAACAAAGACCAAACTATTTTATGTGCACACAAATTGCTATATTCAACAAATGGGCAGTGTCTGCAGACCTGGCATTCACTCAGGACACTCCCCACCTAGCCGAGTGAGTCATTGTTTAAAATCTCTTTCTTCTGGCGCCCAGGAGCGTAAAGCTAATTAGTTTCCACTCGTGACTTTCTACCCAGTTGGACCAGAGAGTGCTATTTGGGACCCTGACCTGGCACATTAGCCAATCAGACATGGGCTGGCACTCACCTCATCCATGTCCATCTCGTCTGGATTCTTCCACTTGCGTGTCACCGGGGACATGGGCACCACAACGATGTAGTACCACCTGCCATGAAAAATAAAGCTTGTGTTAAGAAAGACTGGCCGATGCACGTACACACTGAGAACAAAGTGGGCCAAGTGCATTAATAGCACAGTCAAAACAAGGAGGCGTACTTTGACGGTGATCCTTGTTGGGCTGAATTCAAAATTTAAGTAAAACACATGTGGTTCCGACCAAGGTCGAACACCAGCAGATTGGCAATGCATTCGCCAATTAATTGCTAATCACTAAGAACATCTGCCATGTAGACTGGAACAAACACAATCCCAGTGAGGGGAGCCTTCAGCTAGCATAGATCCCCATAGGATTCCTTAGGTTAATAGAAGCAGCTATGTGACTACTCGTGTGTGTTCTCCTGCTTTCATTAAGAAGACCAAAATAGAAGGAAAAGAAAGACATTAGTAAGACATTTAAGACTTTACAGTCAAGCTAAGAGGCTAGGTGATGAATAAAGGAGAATGCTTTGGAGAATGCATTAGGTTATATATGTTTCGTCTCTGCCCCGACTCTGTCTCGGGTACAAGTTTCCCCCCCGATGCAGCATTTGACTACTTGTAAAATCAGGTGCTGCTGACAGCAAAAACAGCTGCTTCTCTCCAGACCTCAACTCTGTGATTCAACAGTCACTCAAGTCTAGTAGTGGGAGAAGAGACGTATAACAAGACTCCTCACCCCCTCCCTCTTACCTACACACCCCCTCAACCCTCCCATCCCCAATCACAGGCACTCCGTGGCTGTCAATCTGTGCTGGACCTTGGCCAGCCCTGACAGCCCTGTAATCTTTTTTACCAATCAACCCCGTGTACTCCCCCTTTACACAGACGTGTCGCTATGTGTGTGCGTTCGAAGGAAAAGGGTCAGGTGCAGTTCTCCTCTTAACAATTTGCGTCAAAAGATAACACAGCTCGACCTGATGTTAAGTCTCAATTATCATCAGTTGCCGTGTCACAAAAATGGCTCAGAGTAAAAGTTGCAATCCTAAGTTCTCGAATCGTTTTAGTAGCGATCAGACACACGTGTCGCATTAGGTCCCAAATTTACAGTTTCGTGGCTGTAAATTTTTGTATTAACATCAATTTTAAAATGATAAATGTATAACTTATATGCATCACAATCTGTGTACATAAAAAGCAAAACCTGTTTGTTATTCCTGACTAATAACAATCATTTCTAGCCCAGAGCAAGCCTGTGTGGTTAGTCCCTATCAGTACGTACTTGACACGAGTGGTGGTCTGGATCTTTGGCAGGGTGATGTTCATCTTGCCACCTTGAGCATGATGTGTCCTGGGCTTGGTCTGGATCAGGTCAGGGGCAGTGCGGATGGACACCTGCTGCTGAAGACCTCCGGCAATGTTGCCCCTGCTTGTCAGTACAAAGGAGTAGTCTGTGTCTGGCTGCAGCTGCGTGATCAGCTTCCTCTTCAGGTTTCCCATCACTTCCACGCTTTGCTGGTTATACAAGATCTGTAAGCACACGGGGGGAAAACTTGGGAGTTGTGATTTACGGCAGCACAGATATACAGCCTGAATATCGTTTGCTCACACGCACCACTCTCTCTTCCCTCTCAAACGCACACACGTGGAAAAAAAAAAGAAAAAGAAAAGAAAAGCAAAAACAGTATGGTCCTAAGGGAGATGCCCATCTTATCTGACACCTCATCTCAAGCGCTTCAAGCGTCGCACTCGCCCACTGGCGCATATCCAATGTTCTTTTACACCTTAAATTGTCTTTGCTCCCCTATCATTTGGGTGGGAATTGATATATCACTTTGACAGATTATTACACCTCATAAACGAGCATGAATTGGGATTTTCATAGTTTTTGTGCAAATACAAAAAGTGACTCAATCATATTGTGATAAGTGTCAGCACCTAATATTGCTTTTTCATATTACAAATGGCTGCACGGCATGTCAGAACATGTTATTGAAGTAGAATAAGAGTTGGTTTTTTTTTTTTTTTTAAATCCAGCGTTTTTTAATTTAAATTGTACTGCAAGTATTTTGTCTGTGCAAACTCAGTTCATATTCAATCTTTTTTGCACCTCGTGTCAGCAATGGCCGTCTACCTGGCTGGTACTTACCTTAAAAGGTGCTTGGGGTTTGTAGTTTGGTGGCAAATCCCAGGTGAGCAAGACGGACGTTTTCATGACAGCTTTGACACCAAAGTTCAGGGTGGGGAAAGCTAGGATGAGGAAAATCCACTCATTAATACCTCAAGTAAGACATCTTGTACACCACAAAAAGTAATCTCTGTGCATAATTTCATTTCACACTACTATAAAGCAGCACACGAGCAAGTCGCCCCTTCAGTAAACAACGCGAACATATTCTGCTGTAATTCCTTATGACCAAACCTGAAAAGCCACAGGAGTGTTCAGAGAACATTAACAATCGCATTCACGCTTGATTACAGATCATACAAAAATAGACTCCATTTCCCTGAGCCTGTCCCATTTATTGCCGCCCATTCACAAGACACACTCAACAGGCCGAGATCACTGTGATTACCAAGAAATGCATATGACATGAGGAGTGGCAACATGTGTCTTAAAACAGGCATCGTGCATGGTTATAAATAAGAAATCTTTCATTTATTAGATTAGAAAATGCATGAGAAGCTACATGCTGGGTAACATTTAGATTTGTGTGTAATAGGAGGGAGGACGAGGAGGCATGGTAATGTGACTGTAGCGTGTAATGAGATTAGTACTCTATAAATCAATAAACACAGTCATGTACTACAGTATGCTGAGTGGAAGATGGGAAAGACACGGCAACGATAAAGTTTAAAACAGAAGCGAGTGACATGTGTTTGTGGTGAGCAATGACATGACTGTGCGTCTAAGAGTGCCAATGTTTATGCAAGCACGTCATTATGTTTTCATATCAAATATCTCTGAAGTGTTTATGTATAAATGTTAGTCAGATGTCCTACCACTTATCCTACCATTCGACATGGTCCTGCTCTGGATGCTGGGGCTGAGGGGTCCGCCGCCCTTACTGGTGAATGCCTGCACCCGGATGTCGTAAGTGGTGTCAGGTTTAAGGTCCTGGATAGTCATGTGTGTTTCGGTGGTGCGGTTGGTGCTGTTTGTCTGACTGTTGATGTCCCTGTATACCACCAAGTAATGTGTGATCTTGCCATTCCTTTCCGCTAGCGGCGGGGGCTTCCAGGTCAGCTGGGTGCTGGACTGCGTCAGGCCCGTAACTTGGAGGTTGGACGGGAAGCCTGAGGGCACGTCTTCGGGTGTGCTGATCTCCTTAACGTGAGGTTCGCCGATGCCTGCACGGTTACGCGCGCTGAGGCGGAAGACGTAGGTGGCGCCTTTGTGCAGGCCAGTGACAGTATGGTGGTCGTCAGTCTTTCTCATCTCGCGCGAGGTGTAGGTGTCCTCGTCGGTGCGCTTGTACTGCAGCTGGTAGCCCATCAGCTCCCCCACCATATCCTTGGGGGGCTGCCATTGGAGCAGTGCTGTGTTGCCCATGGTGGTACTAATCATCATACTGGGTTTGCCTGGCACTGGTTGAAGTAGAGATTTAAATAGGAAAAAATTACTTGCACTTTAATTGCTTTATAAGTCAAAGACATATTTTTCAAGTCACATCAAATTTGTGGCACTTAATGAGTAAAAACCTGTATTCTATCTAAAGGCCACAAGATGGCGATAGTTGTGATTGTGACGTCTATGGAAAAGACTTGACCTCTGTAAACACTTGGCTGCTCTTAGTCACTCGTTTTGGGTCGTACTGAACAAAAGACATTTTGTAATCTTTGGCTGTACCATGTTTCAACAAGTTTGATTTTCTTTGGTATTTTTCAGTCGTTCATTGTCAATCACAAATCATTAGCCAAAGTCATTACTCAATGAGCAAATGATTTCCAAAGCAAGACTCCACACTAACAGACTCACATGAAGACCCCACTAACACTGATTCTGACCTGCTCCAGTTGTGGTGATGACTTTAGCTTTGCTACGAGCACCATCTCCCTTCAGGGTGTATGCTGCTACAGTTACAGAGTAGGTGGTTTCAGACTGCAGCCCACCAATTATGGCCTCCTGTAAAAGTGAAAAAGAAAAAAAAATCACAAGGTCAGATGTTAACAGGCGTCAGTGAGCCTGAGCGAAACCTCTCCAACCACCCTCTCACACAAGCTCCGATCCCCTGACAAACACACAGCACCAAAGGAAACCGCAGTAAGATTAACCCCCCTTCTCCAACCACGTGTGGGTTCTTGAGCAATTAGCCTAAAAACAAAATATGTCAAACTTTTAATCAGAGAAAGAAGGCACACAAACAGGCCCAGGAACTTTTCTTGGTACTGAAAAGCTCCTGTACCTAACTGTAAGGAACACGCTGAACCCATTAACTAACAAACCAACTAAATTAATCAGAACATCACCCGTGTGTCAGTTTTCATGCCTGCTGCATGGATAAGCATGAGATAATACCCAGAGGAGCTTAAGTTCATCGCTAAACAGACTATTAAAACCCACAAAACAGTACACCGACTGTGGGACTGCTGTTAAAACTCTTTGAAAATAATCCTTCAGATAAATAAACATCAGGGTGATTAAAAATTACTTTTTTTTTTAAGAATAAGATTATTGGTACTTATTCTCCTCTGGCTGATTGCCCAAACAGTCTCTGCACAAAAACACAGACACACTACGGTGAATGAACAAATGAGTAACTCAGCAGTCGGGAATGAACAGACAGAAAAACAACTGAGGTAACACACTGTTACGGCTAACCTGCTGCAGTGCTGGCACTCACTTTACCACACTGCATCAGTCTGAACAAAAACACACCCACACGCTGGAATTAAATACTCTGAGCTTGAACAAAGCCCATATCCAAACAAACAGAAACACACACACACAGGAATACACATACTAATATACATAAATGAAGGATACACACAGTATACATGCACGTAAAATGTGCACATCAGCACGCACACATTGGTACACACACACATGCACACGCACAACAACTTAATGCCTTCGGCTTGAGCGCACATGCAGGAGTTGTCCGGTTCTGACTGGGGCCGCTGAGAGGACGAACACACAGATGCCTACGAGCCTTCCTGCCGGAACTTCTCACAAACTTCTCAGACGCTTGGAATATTATACAGCCTTGCCCTAACGCGGTTTCTCCAACTAATGAAGTTTTAATTTCCTAACCATAGAAGAACATTAAACAGTCTACATAACCCAGCGCTGTTTGACGGTGGTTTTTACTGCCTCTCTCTTTAAGGGACATTTGGTGCTCCCCTGCTAACCTTTAAGAGGGATGGGGGAAAAAATGCTAAATTACTGTATCATAAAGCCATTTTAACTTTATGGAGGAAGTCTCATTACTTTAATCATGCAAAATGGCTTTAACAATCTCAGCAGTGGCAGCTGCACAGATCGGTCCTCTCTCCATTCTGACATGGTTGATTCAGTTCTAGCAACACTTTTAAAACTCAGCAGAAAATAGAAAAACCCAGGCTTCAAAGTTCCCTTTAGAGCAAATGCTTAGAACAGCACCAAAGGGCATTATAGAGATTAACAAGTCGACTAGTTATAGAAGTGGATTCTTCTCTTCAAGCCTCTCAACACCACTGTCCTCACTAGAGTGGAAAAATACCAAGAGAAAAATGGGCTGCGCTGTTAAAACAAATTCCTTCAGATAACTTGTTGCTCAAGATTAATATTTAATGTCCTCTATATGCATCTTTTGCTTTTTAACGCCAGCCAAAATTTCCCGAAAGCTAAAAAAAAAAAACTCCCTGAGAACAAAGCCATGGGTCAGTAAGGCAGGCTTATGTTTTCAGTGTTGACATCTGCCTCGTACTCTATTAGCTACCAAGCACAAAGTCTGCTGTGGCCTAAAACATGGCTGCTGAAGAAATAATAAAGATGTGTGAACAGATGTCCTCCTCTGACAGCGTGTAGCTCGCTGTCTGTCAGGTGTTAATCAACGCATTAAGAGGAGAGGGAGAGGAGGCGAGCCTGACTCATGCCATGTGGGTGTAGCTTGAGGAATCCGTGTGCCGTGCAGCCAGGTTTCTGTTTAACTTGGTGCTAATAGCAAATAAATACGACAGCGTGCGCACTTCCCACTGGCTGGTATACGAAACTAACTGAAATAATATATAAACAGATGAAGGAAGAACAAAAAGAGATCAGCCTCAGCCTCTACAGGTGGTTACTGATTCATTAAGTTTTCCATTTGAAATGTCGGCAGGTGAAAAAAAGGAGTGAAAATATCCCAAATGAATTCTTTTTTTGGACTTTATAAAAGCTGAAAACCTTTTTCTTAACATATCTTTGCCCTTGTTTATATACTGAAAATAGGATCTGTTAGTCTGGCAGACTTCTATTGAATTTTTTTGACTGGCTACAGTAAGTGGCTCTGCATTTATGCCAGTGCAATATGACGTCTAGGGGGTAATAAGCCATAACAAAGAGCTGCTTGACAGCCACGTAGCAGTGAGCTGCAAACCAGGCACGTGAAAAGAACATGAAAGGCTGGTGGCAATTTCGGAGATGTGTGGAGCTGATAAAAGACACAGCTCCTCCCCTCAGATAGACATGTCATCTGAAACAGCGGGGAAGACAGCAGGTTAGGCGAGGCCGATTAATGTCGGCATCACACGGGGATAGTGACACAAAGCCTTTGACTACACTGTACTCTCAATGGGGGAAGATGCTTCATGCGCTCTGTACAGAATTGCCTCAGTTCACCTGCAACTGCCCAGCTGTTTCTACAAGGTTCTTTCTTCTGGTAAAATAAGCCTGCATCAGATCTTGCTTTGAAGTTGTAGGAGCTCTTAGACTAAATCACACTAACTCTCTCTCTCACACACAAACACACGCGCGCAAACACAAACACACAAAAGAAAACATTTGGACACACGTTTCGTGCTGCGGTTATGATTTTTCCTGAGGGTTCACACAGAGTAGATTCAAGTCACACACCTTGCACAGAAATTAACACACATCCACACACAACTCATAATCCAAACACACAAGCACCCCCAAACTGCAAAAAGGAAAAGAGCTTGCCCTGCAAGAGAACCCAGCAGCACACATGTGGGTTACTCACATGCTCGGTGGATTCCTCAATATTCCACTGATGGAGAGAAGACACAGGACACAGGGTGGGGAGAGAAATGAGTCAGAAACAACACAACAGCCATGGAAAAAAAGCGCTCGTCTTTTTTTCGCCGACAGATGAATGTAGGTGTCAGCAGAGTCGTGTGGTGGAACAAAACAGTGGGATAGAGTGTGATGGAAGAGAAGGAGTAAAAAAAAGACAAGTTGAGTGGCATACAACAAATTGCGTAACCATAATTGTAATTTTTTTTTTTTTTATTGTTTAAATGCACTGCCTTGTTTTTGGTTTGCCTATGAATCCAACAAAAAGCCCCCCTCTTTCTCAATCAGGAGACTTCTATTCGCTATGATGACTATTACACTTTGGATAAGAACTGTAAACTCTGCACAGTCCGTGAAGCATTTCCTTTTTTCTTACAGAAATTGAGGGAAGGCCTTTTATTCATTATATTTCAATATGTATTCAAAATGTTCTCCTTGCTCGCTGTGCCTGGCCAAGTGATTCCTGGGGGAAGTGAAAGCCCATTTCGTGCCGCGGGGCTCCGTCAGTGCCGAGCATGAAATCCTATTACCAGTGCTGCTATGCTAGCCCTGTGACATCAAACCCCATCGATGCAGAACGCCACCGCTGGCGTTTACCAGCAACGTGCTCCACAGTTCAGTTCCTGCAGAGGGATTCACTGATGGGTGGCCCGGCTGACAAGGGGCAGGAGAGATGACACTGTTGACACTGATGAGGGACAAAGTGGAGAACAGAAAAAGGGGGTGGGAGTGCGGGTGAGGACGGTGGAGTGGGGGGAAAAAATGTTATCATTAGGGTGCACGAGTATTGTCACAGCTGCTTGTACCACAGAGGCGAACACTCAAAAGGGGAGAAGCAATTGACGTGGCTGGGACAAAAATCAATATTTAACCACCAAGAATTACTGTGAATGGGCCGGTGCCCCCAAATGTATTACATAATATTAACTCCAGTGGCGTTGTACTTGCTAACACTTGTGTCCATTAACTATACAAACAAGACCAACTTAATGTCATGCGTTGTCAAACACTGAGAAAACACACGAAGAGCTTCTTCATCTGCCCAGCATCAACACTTTGCAGGATCATTTTATTAACATGACCAGAGTTTAACCGGGCAGGAGTCTGCAAAAAATACAAATACTTGGAAGTAAAGCCGGTCCTCCTGATCACCCATCACTCCCTCCTTGCTATTCTAGACTTTCACAAACAAAAGGAGCAAGCCTCACACGCTGCTGATTTATTGTGCGGTGGGGAGACTGTGTTCATCATCCTCTATTGACTGTTGGCATATGAAAAGACAAAAGACCCAACTTTTCCTCCTCCCTGTGGATGGTCTTTATTACCAAGCAGTTAAGTGAAGTATGAGCAAGGCCTCTGTAAGGTCTCAGTTGTGACTGGTTGAGGCACACGGCACATCAAAAACTGCTGCCTCATGCTCCCCAGACATAACGGGGCACTAAAGAGTACCATTAAAGAACAGCTGCTGCTTAACTCCATGAATAACAGTTTGCAATGTTCCTAATTGCTTAATTTGTTTACTGTCAACTTCACTCAGTATGTCAACAGAGCAAGCAACACATTAAGGTTCGCAAGAGTTCCTATCTCATCTTGGGCTTAATTCCTTCCTATCGGAACTGCTTTTGCTTCTTTCTTTCTTTTTTGTTGCTTAAATCCATGGGAGAATTATAAATTATCCTCCATTTATATTTCAAATGCCAACGCAAGCTGAAAACACATCATTGCTGATAAGCGTCGTTTGTGGAAACGGAGCGGTATAATTTGCAGGCGGGTGAATGCAAATGTGATGACATGGGCTGAGATGTGTGGCTATAAAAATGGGAACGAGGGGGGAACGAGTGATGTGGAAGAGAAGGAGCTGTCATGATTGATGGAGTGAAACGGGCTGAGGTGCTTCTTTCTCTTTTTTTCCTCCCCCCGATTCCCATTCAACTCCAATCTGAGGCGGCGAAGGCCGTAGAGGCAGTGAAGCATTGCCTCGCTCACACAAACTACAAAAACGCATGAGTGGTCAAACAAAATGAACCTGGAAAGTAATGCTGAATAAAGGCAAACTTGTGAAGGAAGGCAAACTTGTGCAGAAAATGTATGAAATCACAGACAGCGGCTAATGGCTTCAAACTCAATCACAGCACTTTCTGCACACTTTTATGGATGTGTATATGAAATACACTGCCACAGAGGTTGCCGCGAGTGCACCGTGATGGAGCAGACCGTGTGGTGTGGGAGCTGCCAACTCAGGTCCAGGCCACTTTTCCAACAGAAGTATTTGCAAAGGGGTCGATAACATCACACTGTTAACATGGCCTCTGGTTTAAATTTAGCAGGGAAATGAGGGCGCTGTGTGGGCTCCTGCTTGAAAAGAAAAGAGGCGCTTAAACCGCCCACGCACAGCCGAGCTCTCCTAGCTCTCCTCCCAGTATTTCAGCTAACCCTGAGAGAGGGCGAAAAGGAGAGGAGCCAGAAACACAGAGACAAAGAGAAGGGGAAAGGTGATAGCCATTTTGACAGGATCTGCAATTCAATCAGTCGGCTTAGAATCGTGATTGAAGGTGAGGCTCAGGTATGATGTGAGAGCCCTGGAAAATTTGGATTTTTCTTTTCCTCTTGGCAAGCTTACTGTGAATCCAATTCAGGTAAAAAGGGTGGATGTGGAACCGATTTCACAACACATTAGGGAAATTCATGAGAGAAACACTATGGGATGTGCCAGGATAGAAGGATATTGCTTTTTTCCCGTTTTATTCATCATCAATTACAGGTGTGCGTATGAGGGATTTGCATGTCTCTAGGATGACTCATGAACTCCTCTCGACCAGCTGGAACACCTACTACAAGGTCGGTTTAACAAGTGATCGTGTTTGCGCATGTTATCTTTGCTAGATTTTTTTTTCTAGTTGTTGTGGTGCGTGAATGGAAAGATGTGTGACAAAGAAGGGATTGTTCTAAAACCAGTTGGGCGAATAAGGATAAGGGACCGTTGGCTGACTGTGTGGTCTTTAATGACGTCTGGGCAGGTCCTTGCAGGTTGGTTACTCAGTGCTGTCTCAGAAAACAATCTGTTGAGATGACTCAATCAAGGGTAACCAACCTGCACGCAAGCCTCTGGTAATTACTCAATCAGCTTTTTAAGCAGCGAGAGTGCAAAAGGAGGTCACGGCAGAAAAGGAAGCAAACCGAAGGGAAGGAGAAGAGGAAAATAATAGAAGGTGTGAGAAGAAATTTAGCCGTCTGCCAGGGAGGGGACAGTCTGTTTGAGAGGTGTCCTGGACACTAGACTGGAACATGAGAGCTATCCTGGGCGCCAAATTACAGTGCGTCTTTGTGTTTATTGTGTGAACATGGCACAAATGAGACATGGCAGGGAGAATTGTTTGCATAACAAGTAGGGTCATGTTTAGTTCAGTTTTTCCACAATGCAAAACAAAATCACGCCGAACATGTCGACGTGGAGAAAACACTTACAGGAAGACAAGCAGCCACCATGTTTTCTCCCTTTCCAGATCAAGCGATGCTGTCCTGTCTGTCAAGCACTCTTGTAGACAGTCTGATAACAATGAACTGTCAGTAGCAGCTGCCAAACACTACTGCTGTAAAATAAAGGCTGACTGTGCTCGGGAGTCAAGGCAGTTCTCTTCGTCCAGGTGAAGACATCGACGGGCTGTACTGCATCAGTCAATCACTTGCTGTGGAGACTTGTGTGAGTTTGACAGCCACATATAAATGATTTATGATGTTTTTCTGTTGTTTTTTTTTAAATCACAGAATATGTCATTACACAACTGGAATCCACAAGCTCCTACTTATCATCTCTTGGGATGTAACACACTGATTCATCACATTGTGACTTTAACAGTGTTTCCACTTGTGTAATGATGAGACACAGGACAGCAAACGAGGGTTATTAACTCTTCTGAAAGGGCAAGGCAGTTTGCACTGCTTGGGAACTGAACCAGCAACTTGTTGGTCTGCCACAGTTGCCATTTATCAGCAAACAGAGCTCAGATAATATATATATATGTGGGTGGTTTTCTTGTGGCCAGAGAGCACTTCCTTGTTCAAATTAGATGCTTTTGTGGAAGACCACTGAGGGCGGGAGTGAATGCGTGCTCGTGCAAATGTTACTCCCGGCAAACAATCAGAAGGAGGTTCTTAAGCTGGTCTCTCCTCTCTCAAACACAGAGAGAAAAAAAAAGCAGTACGAGTGCGGTTTTAAGATATTCATGAATCTCTGAATCCCTCTTAAGGATTACAATCTCTCATCCATCTCATGGCGTTGCACAGCTTTGGGCCATTCCAAGCAGCTTGCATTAATGCGTAAAGGGCGGTGTCAGGAAAATAGCTCTAATTTATAAACATGGTAACAAGGCAGTGCATATGTATTACTGCTAAAACCGCAAAGAGAGGTGCATTGATTCCACTAAGCCACGTCCTGATGTAACACATAAAATATTTAATAGCTATTACTGCAGAATTAAAGTGGATCTTATTAGGACAGCTAATCTAAAGCTGTAGGAGCAGGGTACCAATTTAGAGTCAAATGTCACATGTGGATATAGATAACAAAAAAGAAAAGAGGGGAGGATGGAAACTCCAGTTGACAAGATAGAAAATTCCATGTGTGTCACCCAGTATGGGGGAAATGAAGTGTGAACTCAGACAATGGAAGAGAATAGGGAGGCAGTGGGGAATGAAAATAATGGTAAATGAGCATAAAACAGATATAGACAGTGAGGAAGAAGAGCAGAAAGACCAGGCAAGAGTAAAACATCATGCAGTACCTGGGCCTCTGGCAAAAAAACATCCATGATGTTAGGCTGGCCTCGCGGTTCTCCGTTTTCGAGCCGGGAGAAGACGACCTGGTAGCCTCGGATTTGGCCGTGCTGCTTCCCCTGCAGGGGTGGCTTCCAGGTGACTCGGATAGCTGTGGAATTTATGGCCTCAACCTCCACTTTCCTCGGGGGTGCTCCTGGCACTGAAAATCAGACAAGGACGAAGGGCAGATTAAAAGAGTAAGACAGAAACACAGACAGATGGAGGGACAGTGGAAAGGATGAGAAGAGAGCAAAGAGAAAGAGACGAGGTCGTGACTTATCTTATTTTACTTCGTTTTGTAATGACAATCCAAAACAAATTCTGGGGTGCTGTGTATAATGAAGTGATACATGTACTGACCATGAATTAATAATTTCTAGTCACTTTAGACCTTCTAAGACTACTGCGTCCCAAAAACATCCCTTGTGGGACAGCATGTGGTCTAGCAATGTCTGTAATGCTCTTAATTCCAGAATGAAATAAGCTGTGTTGCAGCAAACTTCAAACACATTAATTATAGTCGACACTCTCTTAGGAGAAGCCGCCCTCTATCACACTGCAAACAAAACGAGTGAGAAAAAGGGGAACGAGAGACAGAGTGAAAAAGCGGGAGATTTGGTCCACTTTCATTCCTCAGAACAGTAAAAGAAGACAAGAAGCCAGTGAAACCAGAGTGGTGGAGAACTGAGGCCTGGGAGTGATCAGTCTTAACCCACAAAAGGTGCAAAGGCCATAGACAACAAGCTGGGAAGAGGAGGAAACAAAGAAAAGGTGACCCCTGCTGTCACGACCACCACCTCATTATCTCAAAATTCATCAGCAGGACGAAGGAAATTGTGGTGTAACATCTGAAGAGGGTGAAAGACAATCGTCAAAGGCTGCCGCAAGCAACAGAGAGGAAAACAGTTTGAGAGCACTCTGCTTCAAGGGAAGTATCAACCTACCATCCTCTTTGGTTCTCATCCTCACTGGGGCACTCTCAGGACCTGGGCCCACATCAGTGTGTGCCCTCACCCACACTTGATACTCAGTCCACTTCTCCAGGCCCTCCAGCACATGGCTGGTAGCGTCTGCACCGATCCCAGTGACCTCGTGCTTGTCCGTGTCCTCTCCAGCCAGGGCCTGGTAGCTGACTGTGTAACGCACTATGGCACCATGGCGGCTAGCGGCAGGTGGTGCCACCCAACTCACCTTGAGGCTGGTGGAGCTCAGGCTGACCAGTTGTACGTCCTGAGGAGGGGCGGACGGGGCTGTAGGGGGAAGGGAGCAAAACCACACGAAGGAAGGGCACGGATCAAGCAAACAAAAAATAAAGTACAGCACAAGGAAAAAAAAATAAGGGAAAATCTATGGAAGCTTTTTGTATAACAGTCAATATCAAAATTTGAAATGTCATATTCAGAATCACAAGATATTTTTTATATTTCAAATTTGTCATTATACTGTATGAATACAGCACAGCTCTACTCATACCGGGGACCTCGTGCGATGAAAATTTACCCTTCGCTGTCTGTTTCCTGTGGCCCATTTACACATGATAAATATTCTGTTTTTAACTTGAATGTACTAAAATCTGAGGTCAGCATGTGTGTTTCTGTTTCATCATCCTTTGAGATTTCCCTGAGCAGGAGCCCTCCATGAATGGGTCTTCACGCTGTGTAGAGATGTAAGCCTTAATGAAAACACTGGCAGGTAATTCGCAGTGGGATTTTTTTTTTACTTTACATATTCACATGAGATTAAGATCATGTGACACCTCCACAATTACTCCGAACTGCTAGAGGTCCACAGTTTACGGCAGTCCCGTGTAAATATGGGTCATGTAAATAAAATCAGGTTAGAGATGAAGACTGAAATTGCTTCCCCCCCCACCTTTGTGCAGATGTTAATTAAGAAATTCAAATCTTTGTGAACATCGGCACTGAATTTGATATATGGTATATGTTGTTGCTTTGTCCCATCTCCCTTTTATTCTTATTTCTCCCCTTAACTCCCAGTTGGTCACAGCAGATAGCTGCAACTCTCTAACCTGGTTCTGTCGGAAGTTTTTTCCTCTCACACGGGAGTTTATCCTTCCCACTGTCGCCATGTGCTTTGTTCTGATTTTCTCTCTTACGTCTCTTACACCTTGAGGTACTTTATACTGATGTAGTGATTTGGCACTCTATACAGAAAACTGAACTCAAAATCGTCTATGTTCATGTTAAAGTACTAATGTACACGCTTATGTATTTGCCCTGCAATTAAACAAGCTAGTTTAATGTAAGAATGTAAAAAGTATAACAGGATTTGCACACCACACATTTGTATAAATTGTAACCGAACTGCTGTTTTTCCAAAGTAGTAAAGGCTCATTTAGAGTCCCTTTGTGCATGGGGAAATATATTTATCAATATATCATTACACGTCTGAATATGAAATTTAAATTTTTTAAATTGTGACTACAAAAAGCTTCCATACTGCACAGGATGCTGCCTCCAGACTGAGAGATTGGATGCAAAAACACATTAGCGGACCGTTGCTGAAGCTGTGTTTGGCACTGCATTTATGCAAGAGGCCATGAGAGTGCAGGGTGAGGTGAACAGAATATAAAGTACACCAAAATTCTACAGGGCAACGTTTTTATAAAACCGTAATTTGTCCCTTACTGCCCTCTGTGTCTCCTCTTGCAGGAAACAGAGGGAGAAACAAACTGCCACAGATTTGTAAGTGGTGAACAAGTGCCTGATAGTGTTGACTGGTGTTTGCACATTCATGCAGAAGCTCTGGGCCTGATTGCGGCACTTGGCTGCAGCTGAGCTACACTACATATTTAGTTATAGATAAAGCTATAATTTTATAATCAATAACCGTTAGAAACATTACAGGCACTGTCCACGTCTGGTTCATACTCACTGCCAAGAAAAGCTGATTTTTTTTATTTCTATCAGATGGGATAAATTCCACTCCTCGCTAGAATCACAGCGTACCAGTCCACCTCACCCTGTAATGCCTTATAATGTAATGGGAAAATGGAGTCTGATAACATTCCTCAAATAAATAGTTATTGCATAAAATTTAATTATGAACAACAGCTTCAGCTTAAATACAAAAAACTCTCAGGTCAGGAGGTAAAAATAGAAAACTAATGACATACAAAATGAAGAACAAAAAGGGAAACTGAAAAGAAATGATTGCATTCAGACACTTCATGCAACTAGCTAAATCTAGAATTTCTTTATTCTGCGAAAAACAACCTTCAAATCAAAAGAGAATAAAATGAACCATGAAAATTCAAAGCAAGATGTTTCCGTAAAAGCATGCCTGTGAAATGTATTCTTTAATAAGCAGAGAAATGAACAGTGAGCTCAAATATTATTCCAATAAACTAATGCCCGAATATAAAACTCCACCTTTACAAAACAGCACTTGACAAAAGAGGAGTGAGTCTCACCAGGTGGCCCCTGATCCACCAGAGAGTAGACAGAAAACCACGAAAACTTGACAACACCACATGTATTAAAAAATTAAAAAGCTACACACTGAATCAAAACAGTGCTGACGATTCTCAGAAGAGATTGCAGTGGTAAAATTGGATGGGGCAAGGACACCACCACAAGAAAATGCCTCAGAGTGAAAAAAAAACAGGGAACCAAAGAATGGACTTAAGAAGGAGATGCAATTATTGAAGTGACAGAGCCCAAAACCCCGTCTCTATGACATTATTACGACCCCGTTTCTGTCAAATGTGAGAAAAATAGAGACACATGAAATGTTGAAACTGGTTCCTTGTTACTTTGGCTCTGTATGCCACCACAACAGAAATGGATGACGTCACATCCATTTTTATACAGCGAGCTCTTCCTCCATGAGCTGATTTTTAGTATTATTAATGCATCTTAGTGTTTGATGTGTTGAACCCACTGCAGTGTTCCTACCACCTTTTTTAAAGTAGAGCAATGCACAGCAAAAATATTTAAAAACAAAAACATGAATGGAGCTCAATACTGTTCATTTCTCTGAGTCTTAAAAAAATGATACTAAATATTTAAATGGAGCACTAGAAAATGTCACACTTTCCCACCGCCTGCTTGCCTCAGAACCTTCCCAAAGCTGTTGCTTATTTCATGCACACGATCCTACCAGCGCCTGAAATCCAAATTATTTCCGCCAAATTCTGTGTCTACTGACAGCAGAAGGCACAAGGACCATCAGCACTCATGGTCTCTGCTTACAGTCATGTGCAGCTGACAGAGGTGAGGTTTTCATTTATTTTCTCTGTTCTATGGGAGAAATGTAACTGCATATAGCACATATACTGCAACGCCACAGGGGTCCTGTGACAGGAGTATTACTGTTCATCTGATTTATTTTTTTTTTTTTACATTTTTCTTGAAATTTTTGATGATCTGTGTCTGTTTGTATGTATAACGTACAGAAAATCAAAATCTGATTCTTACTTTATTGTCCCACTTTCCCCTCCTGCTGCAGCACTGCTTGACAGGCAGGTTTATGTGGCAGATACGAGTAAACGTTAGTGTTTGACACCTGATAATTGTTCATTTACACCAGTGTTCACATTCACTATTTATGTTAATTTTTTGATCAGCCTTAATCTTGAACCTTTGATCATTTTCCATCGTTAAACGTATCAGCCTTATATCCACTCTGTAAGCTGGCGTCGGTACTGCGCTAAAGAGCTTTTGTGAAGGAACAAACTCGTGATGTAACACCTTTGTAAAACTCTCTGCCTTTTGTTCCAAATCCAGCAGAGTGATAAATCTCCTCTCTAGTCGTCTGTAGCGCATCAGTCAGTTTTAGGAGTCACTTTCTCAGGAGTTAAACTTTTATTCACATAATCGCTACAATTAAAAGTTAAAAGTGACATTTTTTCTGTTCTCAGTTTTATGTGTGAGGCACACACGCACCGTGGGACAAGCGCCGTGCCACATCAGCACAAAAATGAAATAAATAAATAAGAAAGAATCAGTCAGCTGGCAGAGAGTGACATTTTGAGTGCTGGCACTGTAAAAGCACATAATGATATGAGACAAAACAACAGCACAGCTCGCAAATGTGGGAACCAGACACATTAAACGTACCTTTGACACAGGGCCTGCCCTCAGATAGATGGACATGAGGGTTAGTGTTGGTGACAGAGGGGAGGTGGTGGAAGCATGAAGCTGACCGGGATAGCTGCACTGTCAGCATTTTATGTGGCGCTGAAATTGACTTGACATTCAAGTTGCCCACGCTCTTTGATTTAAGCGCTATAAAACTCTACTTTTGTCTCACTCGCTCAGTCACTCGCTCACACTGAACAGAACAACCTAAACCTGCAGCAGCCGGCTGAGGGTGGCTCTGAAATCACTGGTTAGTGAATAAAAAGTGGGAAGAAAGAGGACAGGGACAGCTTCAAGACAGACGAATGTGTACTTACTGGACTGGGCAGTGCGGGCCTCGATGGGCTGGGTGTAGACACCCAAACCCATTTCAGAACGGGCGGCCAGGGAGAAATAGTACAAAGTGTCTGGCTTTAAGTTCTCTACAGCATAGGAGCCTGCAGGGTTGAAGGTCACGTGAATCTGGAGGGTGTAACAGCGGAAGGACAAATGTCAGAAGAACTCATCAGAAGCAAAGACATTCACACAAACCTACTCACGGATTGAGCTGTTTTGCTTTAACAAACTGGAGTTACTCTGCCACTGAAGAGCACAAGTTGCTGTCTCTTATTGATACATGCGTTCATATTTGAGAATACGGTCAAATTTGAGAGCCATGTGATTCAAAAACAATTTGCCCTCAACTGGTCCAGTTGAATGAAAGGACAAAAAAGAAACTCTACATCATCAACGGCAACGTTCATATATCTGCAGACTCCCTACAGATATAAGAAAAGACGGACAGATAGATGCACGCATAGATTTTTATTCTAACCTTATTGTCTGAGCCAGCTTCCCAGTACTGCAGCTCATACTTGGTGATGGGGTCCTGTACGGGCCACAGCCACGTCAATACAATGCGCGTGTCCAGCTCGGCTTCAGCCTCAAAGCTGGATGGCTGGGCAGGGACTGGTAAAGAGTAGGTGAGAAGGCGAATGTTAAAGAACAAAAAGAATCAAAGAGAGGATGTTACTAAAGCTCCTGCAAAGATCACCTCCATAACTTTTACTGCGTGGCAGATGAACCTGTGCACAAATCACCTAAAGAGCAGTTTCCCAGACACTCAGTATGCATAATGAACACAAAAGCAAGAAAAACTACAGCGCTTCAACTCATTGTATATGCTTAATCACACCTTTAACCTTGTATGTGCATGAATAGAGATGTTAAAAACACTGAAATCCAGACACAGTGGTTGGTTGCTCACCTCCCTGCTGGGTCTTGACTTGCAGGATGTCAGATGGTGGCCCATCACCAACAGAGGTGAAACCCAGCACTCTGAGGCTATAGGTGATATCGGGAGTCAGTCCTGAGATGGTAGTTAGGCTGCTATCGTCTGTGTTGTGTTTATGCCAGGCGCTGAGTGGCGCTGTCATGTCAGAGCTGTAGTAGACTCTGTAGCCCCTGATTTGCCCATTGGGTTCCTCGGGTGGCTCCCATTGAACTAACATTGTGCTGGCGCTCAACATCCGCGCTTGGACGTGTAGAGGCGGTGAGGAGGGGGCCTGTTCACCTGTGCGTGTCTCCACAAGGTCGCTGGGAGGCCCGTGGCCAATGTTATTAACAGCCATGACACGAAACTCATATTCAGAGTACGGACTAAGCCCGCCGATGCTGTAACGGTTGGTAGCCACACCTTCGACTTCCTGGAAGCCATTGTCGGAGGATTTGGCTCTGTACTGGATCATGTAGTAGGACACAGGTTCTGGGTTTCCAGACTCCCATAAGAGAGTCACACTGGTAGCTGTGGTTTCAGTCACCCTGAGCGAGGTGGGGGGTTTTGGTAAGGCTGAGGAGGGAGAAGCAAAATATTAGCTTTAAAGAACTGAAATGAATTACTTAAAAAAATAACAATTCTTGTTACCTTGTTGGGAAAATACATGGTACAGTGCTACATTAGGTAACTCCTAGAAAATAGCTGTGTTTCGTGGCCTAATTTTTATAACAGCCACCACCAATATTCCCCAAAATAAAGGAAATAAACTGAAGTCATTTAGTCCAGCCTGTCCATCTCTCAAAACACAACCAAACTGTTCTGTGGTGACAAATGCAAACAAAACAAAGGGTCTGCATCATAGCTTCCTTAAAGGAGTTGGCCTGGATTGCCGCGGTCCCTCTAATGACTGTGGCATTTTGTGTATTGACCAGTAGACTGGAAAGTAAATCAATGCAGACAAAAACTGATAAGAAAAGCTGCAACAAGTAAACAACACAGTCACAATGTTGTAAACACAAAGACGGCTGGGGACGCATTCATGTCGACAGATAGATACCGAAAAAGGACAGAAAAAAAGTCTGCTTCGAACTAAAGGAAAGAAGCAAAAGTGAAAATGGCCGACCTTCGGGTTGAATTGTAGACGGATGAAGTGCTTTGACGGGGGTGAGTGATGGAATGAAAAGACACAAAGTGAAGAGGAAGACAACAGAGTGAAACAGAAAGGTGTTTCAGTTGACACAGCAGAGGTTAGAAACATGAAACAGAGATCCAACGTAATGCACCAGGGAGAGAAACTCGCTTTTAAAACGTACTTAATATTTTTTTTACTGTTTGTACACACTCAAAGTAACAAAGTGTGGAGTCTTTGAATACTTATTTGATCATTTTAGACTCAAGCTTAGCATCCCGGTTATTATAACAGTGTGATACTGTCAATTTCATCTCATTACCCCACTTCTACACAGGGGATGCTAGATATGCTCCAGTGCCTTTGTAAAAGTCTTCATTAAGTGACCTGAATTGATTAGCATTCCTCCTAGACACACAAATATACACAAATAAAGCAACATAAGGACACTTTGGTGAAAGAAAAGTTGTGCATTGTGCAAAGTTGCGCTGCATTTTTACAAAAACTGACCTGAGAATGCAGAGAGAAACATAGATTATTGTATTGGCTTCAGTGCTGCAAAAAACAAGACTAAAAGCCATCAACTTTTATTTCTCAGTATCAACAAAGGGTCCTTGACAAATAAACCTTGGATTGAGCACATTCAGAGGCATGTAGATGTGGCTTATTAAGTGCCATGCAACCTCAGAAATAAACGGGCACTAACTGGTCTGAAAACAGCGCTCACCTTTGACAGTAACCTGAGCAGTGGCTTCAATCATGCCCAGAGAAGAAATGGCCACGCATGTGTAGTTAGTCGATTTGCGAATGTTAGTGACCTCCAGCACATTGCGTCCCATTGGCATGTCTTCTTCCTTGGTTAACTCCTCGTCAGGCGTGGTCCACTTGACGTAGGGCATCGGTGAGCCCACTGCCACGCACGTCAGGTTGACGCTGCCGCCCGGCATCACTTCCTGATTGGTGGGTGGAATGGAGAATCTGGGTGGGACTCTTCGCACTATGGCAATGGAGAGAAGAAGAAAGCGACAGGAGTCAATAGGTAGGAGATGTAAGGTGAGTATTATTCTTTTTGTTAGTGAGAATGATCGTGCTCTATACAACACCACAAGGCTAAAAGCTAACTGAGAAAAGCTAACAGAATGCAGGGATGATCGCTTTTGTCCAAATGTGCAGGCGAGCACAATGGGAATAATAGGACTGTCACAAAATGCCTCTGGAAATTCAGAAGAAATCTTTGAGGGGGTGTTTTATCCTCTTGCCTACAAAAGGGAATATAATCAAAATAGCCCAGTTTTTGCTGGAGACTGTGTCTGGCCCTCTTTTGTTAGAGTGTCAAGCAGTGGCGAGAGTTGCATCATTGAGAAACCCTGTGGAGATGCTATTGTTTGATTTCTCCTCTCGCTGCCTCTCCGGCTCCTTATGCTCAGCCCGTCTTTCTCTCGCTCTCTCTCGCTCCCTCTCTTTGTGCGGTTCTGATATGCAGATAGGCTGACATTAAAAAGGGGTTCCCATGGAGACAAGAAGGGCCCGTTGACGTCGCTAGGGACAAGGCAAACACCAGTGCAGAGGCGCCATGCAATACTGAAAAGCTAGCCTAGAATAAACAGGCAACCAGGATTTACATATGACTTGTTTTCTATTTAAATGAAGATGCGCGAGAATGCATCCCATATTTAAACATTTTAGATCTTTTTTTGGTAACTTTTGGCAACTACAACAAAGTTTTTCACTTCACATGAATGCCTGACAGTGCTACGTGAACATCCATCAGTGTCAGACCTGTTACATTTATGACATGCAAGAATATCAATATAGTGCGTGCTAAGAGTAAGGAGGGAGAGCTCTGACTTCTTTAACCTTCAATACAGCGAAGGCGAAGCTTGGCCAAATATTTAGCTCACCGCAACGGATGCATTATTACTGTCCCATTACAGCTGGATGTATGTTTTTAAAGACAACAGCATGAAACTATCCCTGCAGAATTCATACTGCATGTTTCCCCCTAATACACTACAATATCGCTGTCTCTCTCTGGAAAAAAAAAAAGCCCTTGACTGTAATTGCTCTTTTGCACCGGTCTACATGAAAATGGATTTTCAAATACGAGTCTCCCTCCACCTCCTCCACCCCCACCCCTTCCTCCCCGATCTAATTTGAACCGGAACGTCGTTACAGCCATGCTTGTTATTCCCCTCATTATGTGGCGAAATGGAAAAACACAAAAGCACCTTTTGAGATTCCAGTCAGGAAAAAGGCTTGTTCTCTGGACTGCACTATAATAAGGGGGACCTGGTTCATATTCATCTGTATTTTCCCATAATAATTGAGGTGCTGTATTTAGACCTTCTGCTGTTTTAATCAACAGAATCGTCTGGGGCTAAACTACTTTGCTCAATACCACAAAAATATTAATATTCCTGGTCTGAGGCACAAATAGAAAAGAAATCACGGATGTGTTTTCCTGATAACACCGGGAAGACTAAAGAGGTCGTTTAAGCTTCAGCACAATATACAATCAAATATTAGATGACAGTTTAATATTCGTAAAGTTAGCGAAGGATATCGGACAACTTTACAGAGTTAATACATTTTTGGAGGAGGAAGAAATTAGCTTAAAAACTTCCACAAATGAGTACATCTGATATCAGGGGATATTGGGAATATGACTGATGACATGCAGAGACTGGACAGGCAGATTGTTGCCAGGGTGGGAACTGGATGGGTACGACATTCTCAAGCAAAGCAAGCACGGGAGCTGAGGAAAGATATGGAATAGGATAGCGAGTCTGAGTATGCTGGAGGGAAGAGGATAAAGGAGGAACTTTGCACCATTTTCTCACGTTAATGACCGAAGATCTGATTTCCAGCATCGTTAATTTGCAACACCTTTGAGAAAGAAGTGTCAGCATCCCGTTCATGCTGGTGGCCACCTGTGTCTTCCCACACAACTGCAACGCCCTCGAAGTGCAGCAATTTTTTGTTCTTCATATGCTTATGAAAAAGAGAAACCTGAGAGGAGCATGCCTAATGTAAAACCATTAAGCTCAAAGTATCTGTTATTCTTTCATCACTCCATAGACTAAACAGTGCTAAGAGCAGTCTGTCAATGGGGTCTGCGTATATTGAACACTTAATGTTGTGAATAATTCATGGCGTGCGGTTAAGTTTGGAGAGGTGCTGTGGAACAAAATGACTAGAGGGCAGGTAATTGTTATCGATTCCCCCGAAGCCTCTCTCCTGTTGAGAGCGGTTTTGGAGAGATGGGCTCCGGGACTCTATCAAAACCACAAAATAAGCGCAGTCTCCACTCCTGCCTGCCTGCTTGCTGGATACCTATAAATTTAACTGCCTTGACAAAGTGCCCAAGGATAGCAGAACCTGTTCAGTCAATCAATATCTGGCACACAATGGCACAGATTCAGCAGGCTCTCTGGGCTTCCTGGCAGCAGCACTGGGCTACCATGATGGCTGATCATCCCCCCCTGTCAGCACACAGCCAGCTCATTCTTATATATCCTACAGGTCAGCTCTTTGCACATCAGCGTTTTGCAAATATTGCACGAGGAGAGACCATTTCCAAAATATTACCTGGGTTGTGGACGAAGCGAATATAATCATTCATTGATTTTTACGATTTTTTTCAGCCTGTAAACATGGGACCGAAAGTCATAGTTATAGTTATAGATATATATAACACGTTAAGCATATAGGGCTTTCGGCAAGAGTAAACATACTGTATTTCTTGCAGTTACACATCATTACCTTTTTCCAAACATGTGTTCTGGGGAAATGTCTCATTACGCTAACATGTGTCTGTCAAATCTGTCAGTCTCTGGGTGGAGGATGCCCATGGTAGTAAAACAGACATAATCCCCTGAGAATGGCTTTGTCAGTTCTGATACCCATGTCCCTCAGTGGGAGAGCAGAGGGGTTTCTGCCTAAATACCTGACAAATCCGGTTGCCACCTGAATACCGGAGTAATCCATCACACACCACTGATGGGCCTACAGAGGCGGATGGAAAGGCTGAGGGTTAAAGCAGCTATAGCTTTTAGTGGAAGCATTGGACAGGGACAATATGGGTGTGGAGGGGAGAGTGAATAGCAACGTAACACAACACAACAGACATTTAATAATGAGTTAAGCTAGCTGCTCAGGACTCCTTTGTACGTTTTGGCAAGACTAATCGAAACAAGGTTTTGGGGAGCGGCAAGGGAAGGCATGCAAGAACTATACACAGATACATGCAAACAACTCGACAACACACATTTGGAGTTCAGGGGATTAGGGGGAGCTATTTTTAAATGAGTTTTTTTTTTTTTTAGTGTATTCACAGAGGGGTTGGGGTTGACCTCACCTAAAGCCTGCTTCAGACTAAAGGGAAGGGACAAAAGTGAAAATGACCAACCTTCACGCTGATCTGTATGCGGATGAAGTGATTTGATGAAGGTGAGCGATGGAATGAAAAGACACAAAGTGAAGAGGAAGACAACAGAGTGAAACAGGCCAGTGTTTCAGTTGACACAGCGGAGGTTAGGCACATGAAACAGAGATCCAACATAAAGCACCAGGGAGAGAAACTCGCTTTTAAAACTCACTAAATGTTTTTTCTACTGTGTAGAGACCTATTTGACTATTTTAGACTCTAGTTTAACATCCCAGTCATCATAACAGTGTGATATTGTTAAATTTATCTCATTATCCACCCCTCCTTTACATAAGGGATGCTAAATATGCTTCAGTGCCTTCGTAAAAGTCTTCATAAAGTGACCTGAATTAATTAGTTTGCAAGTTTCCCTCCTTGACACACAAAAATACACATACATAGAGCAGCATGAAGATACTTTGGTGAAAGAAAAGACCTGCTGCAGCACTTTATCCTCTGTGACATATTGATATGTCACATGGATATATGAAGGAGTGCCAGCAGACAGAAGCTGACATCCCTCCTCCGTTGTGGGATAAGCGCTTGACAAATGAGCGCTCATGCACAATCACAGCACGCTCTCGATTCTGCCCACGTTGATGGAGTCCTCCTTGGGAGGAGGGTCACACAAAAAAAAAATAAAAATAGGGAGCACACGCACTCGCACACCTCCAACCACGCACGCAGTCCTAATGGATGAGAAGTGAAAGGACATAAATAGATATGCAGACATGAAGGGGAAAAACAATCCAGGAGCAGACCTCATCCACAAAACCACCTTCACCTTCAGTCTCACAGTCCCCACCCACACACAAATATGAGGGCATCACTCTCTGTTGGCTGTGAAATGTCAAGACAAGGGTGGTGACGGCAGCATGTTGTGTACCTGCAGACAGGAATCGGATTGGGCGGCGACGATGAGTGGAAAAAGCACAAACACATTTGTAGACAAACCCACAACAAGCACATTTAATGAGAGTCTGACAGCAGAGAGTGTGCGCTTGTGGGAGGGTGTTGGAAGGGTGTTGATAGAGAATAATAGCATTCTTCCTCTTACAGTAGTCCTTTTATATTTCACGTCCGAGCAGCACTAACTTTATTGGCATTTCAAGATTACAAATGATCTCGCGACGCATGGCAGATAAAATTTTGAGAAGGAGTTAAATTTGATCAAGTGACAGATTCCTATTTTCTAATTAACTCACTGAAAAGTCGGAGTGAACACATATCTCAGCACTTAATTTCCATTTATTTACTCATACTAGTGAAGGCTGAGAATAACAGTTTTATAGCTTTGTAAAGCGTTTGGCTGACAGCAAACCTCAAAACAGCCAAAATCTCCCCTCATCTCTGAGAATTATATAAACTAGAACAACAGGAAAGGAGGAGAGGCAGGTCAAAGTGCACTCGTCTGAAGTCCCATATGTTTTAAACTCAATCTAGCAGCCCGGTGATAGCATAGCCCCAGGTCTCATCTCCTCGCTCTTGCAGCGGTAACAAAGATGGTGAAAACATGGCTTGAGCCTTTGTTCTCTATCCCAGACGAGCACACTTTTAAAAGGTTACGGTTGGTTTGATTTCTATCTCTCCACTGGTGTGGTGAGGCTGGCGGAAAAAGTTGGTGTTAAGGCCAAAGGGTTGACAGCTACCTGGGTGGTGTTACAGAGTAGCTGGGCCTGGGGGTCTTGCTGGCGCCACAGCACACAACTACTGTAATTACCTCTGAGGGGGGGAAAAAAGGCAGCGTCTGCACCTGTGACAGACAAGTCCTGATTAATAGACAAGACTTACATCCCTTCCTCGCCTTTGCTGTTTGGCTGACTACCTCTCCCTGTCAAGCTTTAAGATCTAAACCTTGTGTTCAGTGTTCAGTCTGATTTGATTCCTCTCTTATCCTTGAGGAGAATTTTACCGATTCCTCTGATCCAGCAGGATGTTTATGCTGCTGCAAAAACCGTTATCTTGGAAAAATCGGTGCTAAATATTAGTAGAGTATATCTGAGTGACAATGAAATTTGTTTAAAAGGTCATTTCCACTCCCCAAACTGGTTTGATTATGTTGTTTTGGTGTGGATTAGATGGAAAACAGTGGACACTTATTCACTTATTTTATCCCAGTGGATAAAAGGGAGACAGTGGAATTACTCATCCGTAAATGAGCCTCTATGATACACTACTGTGTGCTTTTAACAAAATTATGAAATGAGAGCCAAGCGTGTCTTTTTCTTACCATAACACTTTCACTCCCTCCCTCCCTCCTCCACCAGCTTTTCTGTTCCATGTACATCAGACATGGTGGTGATATCTGCAGGGGCTGACCCGCACTACTCTCTCCCCTATACCAGCTTTTTCCAGTATGGGTGCAACACTGCCCTCGCCTTGCATTAGTCTGCTCACAGAGACACCGCAACAAAAACAAACCCTGAAACTCCAGACTCATCCATGCCTTTAAGAGCTCTGGGTTATGCGGGGGGAATAATGGAGCCTTTCGATACAGTCAAAATAAAAAAGAAAGGAGGCCTGGCATCAGTGCCAACAGAGGAAATGGCTTCAATGCAGCTGTTTTCACAGAGGCTGCACCTGGTGGAGTTCGCAGCCAAACAGGAGGTTGAGGTTAGTGCAGCTCATTGGTAAGGAAGGAATGGCATGGCGAGGATAATGCTGAGAGAATTGCTTAAAGGTGATACACAGGCAGAGAGAGTGGGCATAAATGTGGTAAATGAGAATTACACAACAGTTAAAGGTACTGGAAGCGTTTTTGCTCATCTTGGCTGATTGGAAGTCTCCTCCTGCTGAAGGTCAACTGAGCTAAGCTGGAAATTGCTCAATTCATTAATAAGAATTTAACAATCAATAATGAGATGTAATTTGTCCCATTTTGTCAGAGGCAACCAAGGTTGGATGAGAGGAAGGAAGCTGTCAATAAAACACACTCTGCACATTCCCACACAGCAGGGCTTAAATCATATCGTGGCTCGACGAGGCATTTAAGCCGAGGCACTTTAAAGGCTTGCGTGGTTTCTTGAGATAACGGAATGATTTTAATGATTGATTAACTCCACGATTGAGAGAGACATTTGACTTTACCTCGCACGTAGAGATTGGCAGGAGCAGAGTAACGGGTCCCGGCACTGTTCATGGCGACACATTCATATTTCCCCTGGTCCGACTCCTCGCTGTTCTCAATTTGCAGGGCTCCTGCATAGAGGATTAGCAAATTTAGCTGTCTTGACAGTTGTGCAATAGGACACATTACTTGGCATGAAACCACAGCAGATATCTGTACAGTGACTTGCTAGAAACTCTGCAGACGACTAGTTTAAGCCAGTTCATGCTCAGACACGGACACAGATCAGTCAAGAAAATACTTACGGCAACACAAGTACAGAGCAGATCTGGCAAGTTTATGACAAAAGATGCTCTTTCTCTTCGTTGTGTTAAAAACAGGGCTCTGGGTCAATATTCATTTGAATAACATGTCAAAAGCATCACGGTCTAATTAGGTTTTCTGCTTTGGGAAATAACTGACAAACCAAAGAGATTACATGATAAAGGATTATTCTCAGCCAAGTTATGCCAAATGGACTCAACATGTACATGCACAGTCACGCTGCTGTTAGGACATTATATAAACAATGTAACTTTAATTTTAAGTTGAATGTAAATAATGACATATAATAATAATAATGACATAAATAAGCACATATAAGCATAGCCAGAAAGAAGGCTTCTTTTCGTCACTCATTGTTGAGTACACATTAAGCAGTGACCTCATTACTGACCATGTCCCACTGAAAGGAGAAGCTTCAGCTGCCAGATGGCTTAGATTAGTATTCATAATCCTGAGTAGCTCTATTTATCAAAGAGAAGACTAACATCTTGTTCCTAACAAAGCATAAAATCCCAGGAGACCGGTCTTACTTAGGTCCTTCTGACACTCCGTGCCGGAGCTCTTATCTGAGAAGTTGAGAAAGAGCAACAGCACACTTACCTGACCCACCTGATTTCAAATACACTACAAACAAAGCTAATTCTCTCACAGGTATACAGTGAGTGATAAAACGTATCACATCTCCAAGCAGCATGGCAGAAGGACGAACGGCGGCCAACCACCATGCAGTTTGAAAGTGACAAAGATACTCAGCATAAGATGACGTCAGGATACATTTTTCACATCATGCAGTATGAGATGAATGTAGCAAACAGGTTCACCACCAACCATGGAGGACTCGACTCCAGACAAGACCCCAAAAGCAAAAGAAAAAAACTGGAGTTGGACAGGGACATGTGACAATATCACCTTAGATCTCGTGACAACACATCCCTCCAAGGTGTTTACTCTGCTTGCTGAGCTCATCGCTGTCTGATTCAGCACTGACATGTACCTGCATACTAATGCAGATGTCACAAATCTGTCAATCTGCCTGTTCTACCATGGGGGAAAACAGTCTGAGTACTACAGAAATGTAGAAGGTTACTGCTATCACAGTTGTCAAACTGCAACACGAAACCCCATTCAATAACTTCCAAGCGCTAGAACACTTGTGGATTTCCTACAAGGTCATGTCACTGTTTTATAGGGTACAAACTAAGGGGCAGCGTGGCTGTCATAACATAACACCAGCTCCTAAATAGTTAAACATCTAATTGAATATGGGTTTTATCAGGACAAACAGACACACAGAGACTAAAACGTATTCAGCTTGCCCCACAATATCCACTATTGCTGTTCTTAAAGGGAAAATCGTGCTTTCAGTTGGAAGATTTCCATAAAAAGGCGTTCAAACTTCCACCTTAATAATCTCAAGCAGGTATTTTGCGCCTATGCTAGTGTGTGTGTGTGGGGGGTTGGGTGCATAGGCTGTATGTAAATGCAGCCATTTCACTTCACATTGAGTCTGCACTGAAGCGACAGGTAAATCCTCTTGTGGTGATGGTGGCCTTTAGTTGAAAATGCGACTCCTCACCCTTTTTTTGCTGAAAAGCCATGAGAGAGGCAGAAGCCGAGAGACGTTTGTTTCTCTGAAATAATGTTTGTGTGCGTTTCCTCACGTGTTGTTCATTGTTTACAGTATGGGAAGGGCCTTCAAAAGGCTCATTTACAAGATAACACATTGGACTTCATTTCTATTCTCATGGCATCCGGGTTGGTGATCATTTGTTTGTCAAGGAGCAGACAACAGACAGAACATTTTGGGAAGAGATGAGGGCAGAAGTGGGTGGGCAACAACAGCACTGATGAAGTCGGTGATGTCGGTGGCGTAGGGGAGAAAACAGAGATCTGATGTGGGTGTGAGGGAATGGCGTTGATGTGATATTTTCCAACACACTTTCCATCATTCTTACCTCTAATTGGTGTACCACCTAGGTGGGAGTAATTTCGATGCAAACAAGGTTGAGAGATTAGTTAGTAATCCACTTACAACAGTGGCAGAAAAAAAACATGGCTTCTGACAGGCCACATATAAAAAGATAAAACAACCTGATAAAGAGTAGAAGCCACTTAAAAGTAATGTAATGCTTAATGCTGTGAGGCAAGGGTAAATTTTGGACTGGCCACTGAAAGAAAAAACTGCGGTTTGTCAGAAGGATCCCTTCTCTTAAGCAAATATTTTGAAATGCTCCTACAAAAGCTACAACCACATTTACCCTTGCTTTACAGCAGGATTATAAAATGATGAATTTGAAGGTGATATATTAATTAAGCTTTCAGATTTAAGATGGCTCCCACTCTGCAGACAGCAGTTAGTAAAAAATGGGCAAGAGCAATTAATGAAAGTCATAGACAGTAAACAGAATGGCAGATAGCAAGAAGTATCGAGATCAGAGCTATTAAACTGAAAGGAAGTTAGTATCTCTATAGAGTGAATGAATTGGATGGTGTGAAAGAGAAAGAATAAATGTGGCTGCGCGCTCAATAAAAAAAAAAAATAATCGAGCTTGTGTGATGCAATAGAAGTGGGTCTTTCTTTTCTGTTAAAGTGTGAAAGCAAATTAATGCACTTTTTTCCCGCTATTGCAAAATTGGCCTCATTTCAGGTCACAGGCAGTAATGTAAATCCTGATAGAGCAGCAGATGTCAAGAACAGGCTAGCGAATAAAAAGGATTGTTAGTCCGAGGGCATTACACATCAGCACATTTTCAGGCACTTTCAATACACGCGAGGAAGAAAACTAATTAAAAAGTTTGCTCTTCCAAGTAGAATTTTTTTTTAAAAAGGTTTGTGCACAATTTAAACGTTGCACTAAAATGTTATCAAACAATTAAGGAGTATTGTTAGTATCTACTTTGTAGGCATTCGTATTTAATTTGGGTTATTTTGATGCAGCGCGGCCAAGAGCCAGCGTGGGTAAGTGAACATGCACGAGTGCCCCGGCTTCTGCTGTGCAGCTCTAATGCCAGTCTTTTTCTGGAGTAGCTCTCATATTTAATCCCTGGGTCTCAGACCTACAGCCAGGCCTCATGGCTCATAACCTGCTTTTAGACATGCGCTCCCTTTCTATTAATGCAGTGGTTTATGAACATATAGGCTTCTATATGAATGGATGTCCTGTCCTGGTGCAGTGTGTAAGTCTGACTTGCATGTGGGAGATTACAGCCTGCACTTGGGGGCAGGGACATCTCTCTCATGTTACTGTGCTAACTAAATCTCCAAAAGTGTAATTATACTTAAGTAGGCTCTATGTTGACTAAGTAACAAGTCTTATGTACGTGTGGAAAATACTGGGGCTCTTTTGTTGTTCTTGTGAGGAGGGACATACTATATGTCTGGATGACAGACAGATACTTTTAGTCGAGAGGTGATTGTACAGGTCACCTGGTTGGACGCAACCTATCTCGGTTCGACTCAGACTGCAATCACTCTCAAACAGGCTGGAGAGGATTTGCAATTAATCACCATCTAATCTATAAATGCAGGCAGATTGCCAACACGCTGCAATCAGTCATAGTCAGTCTGCACTGATGAGTGCAACTCGTCTGTTCCATCAAATAATGAAACTTCAAATTGAGCTAAGTTTTACAGCAAAAAGCATGTCTTACTTTGTGATGTGTGTGCAATAGCTGCCACTAAGAGTGTTTATTTATTATTTATTAAAAAGGTAGAGAGATTGTGAGTTGATTGCACAGTGATTTTGGTCTAAAACTACTGTTTTTCCTGGTTTAATGTAGCCCTAATGAAGGCATCTAGTATGCAGATTGGTGCAAAACCTTTGCCATCTGGCCCAGGCCAGGGAATATGTCTTCAGTGATTAACAGAGCAACTACAGTGAGTGAAGAGCATTCACAAAGTCAAATCCTAGAAAATGCACCACTGGTTGGCCGTACTGTGACCCAGCTGCATGTTTAACAAATAATTAAGGAATGTTTAATGTGATGAAAATGATTTTTCTGTATTTTAAAAGGTTACAGGAGCATTCGTCGCTGTTGAGCATCCCAGATTAAGACGAGAACACCATTCCAACTCCTGAGGTACTTTCAAAGTGACTGCTGTGCTGTTGTGAGGAATAAAATTCTGTAAGAACTCAGCCAAGTAATCAAGGTGACAATGACAAGTTCAATAACACTTTCATGTCCTTTGTGATGAAAGTGAATACATGAAATCATATCAGAACAAAGGCTGTTTGGGTTTTTGTTTGTATTTTTCAGAATCTCCTCATGTCTAACATGATTTATGTGTGTTGGTATGCAGAGCTGCCATTGCAACATTATCGGTATGCCATAAAGTTAAACTTTAAAGGTAATAAATCAGATCAAATAAAACCGTACCTGAGCGAAGTTGTTTGATGCGCCCGTTACTGCTGCTGATATCCACAGGAAGCATGTCCTTGAACCATGAGATCTCTGGGTCTGGGTTTCCACTGGCAGCACACAACATTGTGGCAGTTCTGGTCTTTTCGACCACCTTTAGCTGGGGGCCCATATCGATGGTGGGAAAGCCATGAGGAACCTGGTTCTCTGAAAATGAGCAAAAAGGCAAATTTTAATTTTAGACTCTAGACAGAGAAAAAAGATGTTGAGAAAAATATTCGGAGAAAATATGTTGTCAGCTGTTGCAAGAGGAGTTGAGTGCAACAAAGCTGTTGAGCTGGCAAGGCCAGAGAAGAGGTTGAAATCGAGCAAATACATTTCAGGTGCTGCAGGCCTCAGAGTAATCAGACCACACGCACACAAAAAAAACATTGTGCAAGAGCAGGCGATACTACTGGGTAACACTAGATCTGGTACTGATTTGGATTAGGTTGGAAATAAGAATGCTGTTTGCGACTGATTATCATGGCGACTTATTACCCAAAACAAGGAGTCTGAGGTTTAGACAGAAGGAAGATGGCTGCAATCTGCCTCTGGGTACCCATGCATAGATGAGCTGCCTTAGGCTTTGCAAACTAAACAAACCCATTTGAATAATCCAACTCATCATAATGGATGTAAGAGCATGACAACAAGTAAAATATAATCCCTAAACCAAAATTTGGGATCCACAAAAAAAAAAAAAAAAAAAAAAGGCTTTTCCCCCAGTGTATAGCGGCAGTCTTGACACATGGGATTCAAATGTCGCAAAGCATACAGTCCCTACCATCCTGCTCTGTTTATGCCTATTAGAGTAGCGAGGGGGTGGGGGATGGAGCCTATCTGCACTACCATAGGGCGAGAGGCGGTGTACACCCTGGACAGGTCACCAATCAGATGCAGGGCTAACACATAGACAACTTTTCACACTCACATTCACACCTCTCTACCACTGCTAATTAAAACTTGCAGTATGCATATGTGGCATTCTAGTCATGTGAGTCAATAGCCATTTTTTCCCCTAGCAACCACTTGTTCGCCATCGCAGTCTTTAATAAAAAAATGTGTTCTAGCTCAGATGCTTTCAACCTCATAATAAATCCAAATTTAACCTCAGGACAGCAACAGTCAAGAAGAAATATGATAGCCCTTGAGAGATCTTATTATCAGCTTGCACTTGAACCGGTAATTTAGTTTATCTGTCTCCCCATATGTAAATGTGTCGTGGGGCCATAGTGTTGAGTTGAAGTAAGTGCTAATGACTGTAACTTACCTTTGGTTCACCATGAAAAGATTTTAAACTGCTGTGTAACAATAAGCAAAAAGGCTGCTTTATGGGGGGAAAAAACATTAATACGAGAAGCTGGGAAATATATTGTCCGGACAGGAACCTCGGCTCATGTACTCATTCTCTCTGCAATTATCAGTGCACATGGTCATTCCAGCTCACCTCGGGTTAGAGGCAGGTGAACCCTCTGCACAAGGTCGTGCTGACTGAATATTTTACAACACCTGTGGATTTTTTTTGTTGTTGTTCTATTGACAGAAAATCTCAAGGCTGTCCATCATTCTAACAGATCAGAACACAGACAGTGGCTTGACTGTAACATTGAATAATTCACTTGTAACACTACACACAGTGCTGGCAGCGTTGGCGGCCTCTCTCTTTCATAAAATTACAATAAACACGCACTGCAGAAACCTCCATGAAGATTTCTTGGCAGCTCCTTCTGCATGAGGTTTACCTCCTTGTGCAGAAGAAGCTGTAAAGTCAATGAAGTCCCACATTCAGAGACTTTGAAATTTCCCAAGTCATTTAAGTCAGTTTTACAGTCAGGAGGAGGGTTAATCCACTCATCTGTTTCTCGCGATGGTGATACTTTTTTGTGTATTAGTAATTGTGACTGAGTTATTCTTAACAACATGATGCCATTAAATATCTCTCATGATCACTAATCCAGGGTGACCCAGCCTTGGATAAGTGGAAGAAAATGGATAGATGGATAAAAATCACATTATTGTGGATTTGTCTATGACCCTGTAACTCAAAAGGACAGGAAATGAGAACGTTTTAATGGAAAAAAACAGAATGATCTGCTACAAAATCATTAGATCCAGGGTGTCTGGGATAAACATTTAATCCTTAACCACTGGAATAGTCACATATATAAGACTGTGACAGTAAATATATACACGCATCAATAAAAAAGCCTGACTTCTTTCCAAACTTGTGATTAATGGATCATCAAAGAAAAACACATTTTATTTAGATCCTCTAAGGACTATGTATCACTGATCAAATGCAAGGATTTGTATGAGAAATGATGCCACAGACAAAATAAAAGCCATTTTTAATACATAGAACCCGTGAAACCCCATTAAGTAGGCTGCATAAGCCCCTACTTGCCTCGTCTGAGTCAAAAATCCATATGTAAACCTATATGACGAGCATTAACACGACCACAGGTTTTTTTAAATCTATTCCCGAGCAGAGCAGTTGTTCCTTCTTTCACCCTTGTTTTTGGCCTGTAGCCCAAATTGTCTCATATTCAGATGTAGCTGACAGATCTCTGCAAGGCCTCTTATCGTTGTGGCAAGGCTTACTTCCTGTCTAACGATTTAGAATCAGTTTTCAGACATCCCAACGGAAACCTCTACAAAAGAGGATACCTCTATGAAACACACAAATACAGCACAATGAAATACCGCTGCACCGTTTGTCACTGTATGAATAATGGTAAGAGTATTGTTGTGCCCCGTGTTCCTTTGTGGTTTGTTCTCACTAACCTTCAAAGAGAAAGAAAAGGAGCCAAAGACAGGAAGTGAATAAGGCCGAAAAATGCCTGGTAGAAATTTTTTTTTGATACAAGTAAGGAATCCATTCAGTAGAGTTAAAAGTTGATAACTAACCCCAACCCCCATTACTCAGAGAAAACCACTAATTAAGTTAAATGCGCAGGACTCTGAACTCCTGTCTGACCTTAGAACACGTTCATAATGGATCATCTGAGAGGAAATCCCTTTGTGCCTGCTCCCCTGGGTGCACTCACTAGCCAGTAGGTGTGGGTTGTGGTGGTTGTGTTCAGGACAGCAGGTTGTACTTAAGGACTACATTAGAGGCAATGCTTGGGCAGTGATGGAGCAACACTTTTCCACAATGAATTTTCTCAAAAGTCTGGACCCTCGTAAAAACATTTCATAGATTTAATGGAATTGAATAACACCATCGGTTGGTTGCTAACGATTAATCATTACACACAATTACACAAGGTGGAATACGCCCAAAAAAATAAAATAAACAGAAAAAAAAAAAATCAATATGCGGCCTGTCCATCATCCACCACTGATTTCCAGTGTTCATGAATCATGCAGTGCCAGCTGTTTGTGCATGTAGCACATGCTCAGACCCCCTGGTGTCACTCAGCCTCAGCCAGAAAATTGTGGCTTCTCTCTACACATTGAAAACCAACTGATTCCCTGAGAAATGACACTGCAGTTACAATTAAAGATTCTTAGAAAATTATATTAAATTTGATGCATTTCTTTGACATATTTCTTAAAAAAACATTCATACAGCCACATTAAAGTGGCTGCCTTACTTGGAGGAAATTTATCTCTGTTATTATACACACATAACTACAGAACTATGCCTTTCACATGAGAAACTGGCATAATAAATGACAGTGCCCACCCACCCAACTCTGTGGAATTGCTGCCTATAGAATATTTATGATTAACACTATTGGCAAACGTTACTGGACTGTGAAAAATAAACACCATTGGCAAAACTGGTCGAAAGATCCCAAAGGAGTTCTTACATGATTCAGCAACTCTGTCGTTTCAGGAAGCACAAACGGGGGAATAATTTTAAAAGCTTCTGCAAAGCCTAAAGATTAATGTGTCTCTGATTTATGCTTAATGTTTGCATTGCAAGGGAAAGTGCACTGATGTGGAAATTTCTACATGGTAAACTATTAAATGCTACACTGTTCAGACTGCACATATAGAATATGCTTTAAATATGAAGCATCGCTCCGCTTTTGTGTTGCTTCCGTAATGTGTCCTAAATGGGAGCGGGAAATATTCCAGGTTAGTTAGAAGACAGTAACACGGCTCTTCTTAATGACCAACCAAAGCAGGTTTTGCTTGCTACATAAATTGTGCTCATAGGAGCACGAAGGACAACTGAATGGTTTTAAAAGCAACATCAATAAAAGTGATTCTAAGCCACATGTGCAACGTTTTCCTAAGAAAGGAGGCGAAACATCTGATGTCTTTTGATAAATTTAAACTGCATGTCCCATATGTTATTGGACTATTGGACAAAAACTGATGACTGTCTTTCCTTTTAACTTCTGCAGGAGCACAAGCTTAAGATCACAGAGAATTGATTATTTTAAAAAAAAAAAAAAAAGAAAAAGAAAATCACTATCATTTATGCATAGTACATCTGCGTAAGAATAAATATCAAAAGACTTTAAAGCACAGTTAAGCTGATTAAAGTTGTTCATTGTAAAATCCCCATAACTTTAGAAAATGTAAAAGCTAATAACAGCTAGTTATTTCAACTTACTTTAAACATAAAGCTCACTGTGAAAAGGTGAAATTTCTCCAGCGGCTCTAAAAGCATTCAGCCTACATTTTACATAAAAAGCTGGCTATGTCCTTGCCTTTTGGCAAAAAGGAATAATTGAAACTCCTTTCTATGCGCTCATCAAAGATCATATCGAGCTATTGGATAAGATTTGAGCCCTGTCTGTCTATTTCTATTATTGCAACTCCTGCAGCTGGCCTTGTCTGCCAACTTGTCATCCCTAGAAGACAAAGACATGCCTTTGTTCAGTCCTCTTTAATTTGGAGGAAAAAGAAAAGATGGGGAAATTTGGAGAGAAACCAATGAAACAGTGCAGTCGTTGCAGGTTGATGTTTATAAAGATAGAGGGAATTTTTAATAAAAAGCCTATTTTATGCCGAAGTGTTATTCCTCAAGAAAAGCTCGATTCTCTTGTCTAGTCTATGCAAGAAAATATGAGCAAGGCAAAAATCCTGTGATAATGTCATACAGGCGTTCAGTACTGCAGCAAAAAAAATTAAAATAAAAAAAAGAATACTGAGATCATGAGCTCCACTTGTAAGGAGATTAATGTGTTCTACTTTTTTAATCTAACTACTGCATTGGTAATTTATTCAGTTTGCATGCAGACTTAACAATCTGCAATCACGCATGCTGGGTACAAACCTTTATTCTACCACTGATCTAATATTGTGCTGCATACTGAAGAGCTTTAAAACCGGTGGTATTTACTGGAACTTTTGTTTCACTTGCAAAGTGTTTCTGTGCCAGAGTTAACAACAAAAACCAGTAGAAACGCCCTGGATTTGCAATGAGTAAGGCCAGAGGCGGTGTCAGGCGGGCACAAGATGCAAATGTAGGTACGCGTGAACAGGTTCTTCCATGTTGTGATAATAAATAGGACCATTGTTCTCTCAACAGCAGTTTATCACGCACAGAGTCATACTGCAATGTGAGCAGCTTAGCGCATGAACATAGTCCGCAGTGGTTATCGCAGCGCAGTAAAAGACTGAATGGGCAGAAGGGGAACACTTAATGTGGTTTTGTGATCGTACTGCTCAATTAGAATAGCAGTGGGAGCTTTGATTATACACAAAAGGCAAGGAGAAACACTGGAAAAATAATTTATTAAGAGAAGAGGCACTACTACTATGTTAATTAGTCAAATTAAGAAAACTGTAATCATAAACCCTTGTGTCGAGGAGGAATGCCTCTGCGACAACCATAGGCAGGTGAAGTAAGATTTAGACGAGAGATGAGGAGGAAAAAAAACTCAAAAGGGACTGGGGAAAGGAGGAGAAGAGGAGGGAGCAGGGGAGGGTTGCATGCCAACCTCCTGCCAGCTCCAATTACCAGTGCGAGTGGAGCGTGGCAGCTAGGGCGATGGGTCTAATCAGAGCCCTGCTGAAAGAGACCCATCCCTGTCCTCTTGTCCCACTGGGAGGCTGCTGGAGCTCAATCCCGCACTAACGTCAGCCAGCGTTTTTCCCACAACCAAAACATACTAATCTCAAAGGGGGAAAACACTCCAGACACCCCACTTCCTTTGTAAGAGGGGAGCCCTGACATAGTGGCACAAGATACAAGACTTGAATGCCTGCCTCATTTCCATCTCTGTACACCCTGGTATCTTCCTCCGTACAGCGCTAAGGACACGATGGTGGAGCTGCTATTAATATTTTGAAGATTACATAAGAGAGAGGCCCGTTTGGAAAGAATATACAGTTATGAAAAACGTGATCGGGGATTACGTCAGCGTGCAGTGTATGAATAGTTAATCAAGTTCGGCGTAATTGTTCGCCTTAAGAAAGTAAGGTTAAAAGGTGCTCGTTTCATAGATCTGAGCCAGTCGTCTCAAAAAAGAAAGCTAAGGCTTTATGATCTCCACATGTGCCTGTTTGCCAAGTGATGGATGACAACAATTAAAGGTGATGTCTGCTTTGATAGTGTGAACCAAAAGACCACAGTGGCAGCCACACAGCCACTTGCCTCATGAAATATTACTGCTCTAAAATCTACCCTTTCTGAGCATACATCACTGCTCTGCCTTTACAAAGAACACAAAGGCCATTTTAGCTTTTTCATTTTCAGTGTTGAAATTTGTAGCTTTTAACACTTAAGTGACGGCTAAATGTCTGACAAAGGAATCTATTTTAATATATTATTTGTTTGACATGAGCACTAGAACCATTATCATCTCAATGTTTCCACTTCTTTTCTTAATTGTTCACCTTTCTGGCAGCCCAACCTGTGGGTGAAACTAAATATATTGAGGAGACCGTTGTCGATGTCTCAACTAGTCTTGAGTCAATTTGGCACCGAGAGGCAGATGAGCAGTCGGCGGAAACAAAGCACATGGCCTCCAGCGGTTTTCAGCCAAGAACATCAACAGACACGAGACAGACATTTGCATCTGCCTCAGACATGGAAGTGTGAGAGAGGTGTCAGCGCCAGCAGAAGGTACAAACAGAAAGCCAAACAAGCACAAGTTCAGCCGAAAGAGCTTTGCGGGTAGCAGGATGCAGATAACGTTTTTAAGTCCACCGTGAAAACATAAAACTGCAAACGTAATGGCGGTCACACACTCTGCTGGAAAGTAGTAATGGGCAGAAATCTGGCGATAGCAGCATTTTAAGTTTACAGTAAAACACACTCCCACAGCTGTTGCTTATTAACATCGCCTGCTGTTTAGTAGACTTTGACCTTGTATGTGATAGGAATGGGAGTGTGAAATATGGTGACAAACAGGCAGTGACTAATTTGTAGCTACTCTTGTTCTTTTGACTTGCAAAATGACACAATGTCAGGGTACAGGTTTTTCTCACATGTTGTGCCACGAAGGGCATGTGAGCAGACCTTTCCTGCTCTTCAGAGGAATACTAGCTGGCAGAGCTCCCACTATAGAGGTCTCCTCGGTAGGGATGGTACGGCACACCCCAACATCAAAGGAGGCCATTGATGTAATACTGTTGTAATGACATGAAAATGGTGAAAATCTCAATGGAACAGAATGGAAAAAAAAAACAAAACAAAGAAAACAGGATGCAAAGTACAACCAAACAATTTTTTTCTACAGATTGATGATGTGACTAGTGTCGCTGTGGTTAATTACATGACAACTAGACTGACAGATAAGTCAGTATACTAGATTTGCTACTATAGTCGTACTCTGAGGGGTGGGAAATCCATACAAAGTGCACTGAAATATCCATTGAAATCCACATGTTGTCAAGCCAGTTGGCTCCAGTAAGCTCTCTCTTACACCAGGTGTTATGGCAGTTGCTATGGAGATAGCAGCGCATCAAACAAACAGTCCCTTAGGACACGTGAGCTGCATGACAGACACACCTGCATCAACGGACCATCACAAAAATACAGCCATAACAAAAACACCGCATGCATGGTTGCTAATGCACGCTAATGCACTACATGCTAGTAGTAGTACATCACTGCGCAGTTATTCTCTTGTTTATCCAACTGCACTCGAAGTAAAGAGACTGTAATGCATGCCATGACCTTTGAAATAATACACTTTTTTGTCTGGCTGAGCAGAACATTTGGCCTTACTTCCTCACCTACAGGCAGATAATCAATAACAGTCATCTAATTCCCCCCAAACTCCTTCCACTCCTTCCTTCCCTCCCTCTCTTCTTATCATCTCTCTCTCCACTTCCTTATTTATCTCTGCTTCTCCCTCTTTCTCCCATCTGATATCATACTTCCACTGTCGTCAGTATGATCTACGGCCCTGCCAGATGCCCCGTGCCTGTTATTTATGCTGCGGCGCACCAGTTAGTACATCACCCTGGCCTCTGACCCATTACTGCAACCCAAGGGTGGTCTTCTGATTTCAAATGGTTATGCTGACCGAGTCACCTTCTGGGACAAGCACTGCTGCACAGAATCACATCCTCCATTAACTGTGCTATACGAGTAGCACAGCTGTAGGCTTTCATTTTGATATTACAGCTCCTCTTGCCTTGTGGTCCTACTAACAGGAGTTTGATTGAAGACCCTTGAGATTATGGTATTACAGACTACACGGTTTGTGGTTTACTACTTATTTTAATGTAACTGCCTCTAAGATGGAAAAACCTGAGGGCTCGTGGTAAATGTCTGCAGTAATGCGATGCGGCTAATAAGACAGGCTATTCCTCCAGGTGTCACGGGAAAGAAAAACAAGGACAGGATCAAAAATCAGGAAGCGTGACGGTTAATGAAATCGCTGTACAAAAAGAAGCAGTGCAGCGGTTCGCAAATAAATGAATTAATTGATCCTCTCCACTCCTCAAATTAATCATCGGCAGAGCTTTATTGTGGCATGTTTAGTGTAATTATCGCAGATAGGAATGGCTTTTATGAGTTCTGAGAAAGGCAGTGGATGTAGTGGAATGTGGCAGGTTCTGTTAATTAAATCCTCACTGACTGGGCTCCTGTGACAGACTTTACTTATTCTCTCACTCAGAGATAATGAATAATACACAGAGTCTGGGAGTCAATGTCGACAGCTTCAACATTGATTATGTAGAGGTTTGCAGAAGTGCTCAAAAATGAGGTGCCACTATAGTTCACCTGGTTGAGCAGGCGACCCATATGCCGTAAGCCTCGGTTCGAGTCCGATACCATCTGTGCGTCATTCTCCTCCACCCTCTCCTTGCTTTCCTGTCAGTTCTCTACATCATCCCGTCTCATAAACGTTAAAAGGGCAAAAATGTATTTTTTAAAGCGCTTAAAAACATCACACTGCGGCACAACCCGTTAACCACAGCAGATGAAAAACTGCCGTAATTTTAATCGTCAACAGCAGAGAAGAACCAAGACAAACATGACCTTCCGCTGCAAGCGCTTTGACAGCTGGTAACAGTTCTGCAGATGCCCAGTTTTCCTGAAGATAGCAGCGTTTTAAAGCCAATTCGATTCACACATTTTCATGGCTAGACCATTCCTTGTAGCTGGTTTAAACACCAGCCTCGACACCATCAGGAAATACCAGGTCAACAATAAGGTAAAAACATAAGTTTACCTCAGGAATCATTAAATAACATGTTAAGCTTATTACTTGCCGTGAACATGCCCTAACACTGAGTGCTACAGCAGGCACACCTATAACTGCGCACGCATGTTCAGTGATCCGTTTCTTGCAAAACAGGTTAAAAATATAGACAGAGATGTAATGGATGCAAAACCAATGGAGCCTTTGACAGCAGCAAGCAGACCAATAAACTACAACCTTGAAAAACACAGCTTGGAAGCATAGAGGGAAATGGGACTATGCCAAAATGGGACTATTCCTCTTAAACATGGGGGAAACGTGGAGCTTAAAGCCAGCCTATAAGGCTGATAGTGAGTCAAGCCCTTCGCCTCTGCCTTGTGTGGCCCAGTGGATAAGCCAAGAGGGCTCTGTGTGTAAACGTGTGAGGAAAAGGGGTCAGGGTGAAAGGACTCCCATTAGCCAGCTCATTGAGTCTAGGTATTAGACCCCCTGACAAGCAGTCAGCCCATCCATCCATAGCCAGTCAGGGCCTGGGGAGATGTTGACTCATTGGCTTACAGAGCTACACGGTGGGCTTGGCTCTTGGTACACGCAGTGGTAGAGACTCAGGGTGGCGTTAGTAAGTAAAAGGAAAGAAAAACATCAGGTTAGTCTTTAAACATTTTTTTATAACTTTTTTGTTGGACTGTATTGTTTCATTGTTATTTCGACAGAGAATACAGAAACACACATTAGCACAAAATGCAGTTCTTGCAAAAGAAATAAAAAAGTTACATCATATTTTCTTTAAACTATGTTTCTTTAAAATTATTTTTAAGGTACACTGTACTAAATAAATAAGAAAGCAAAACATTTAGACCCACCGCTGAAAATTGATGTACTTCAACGCAACACTCCAACAATTGTGGGCTAAAATAGACCATAAAAGTAAATCAATTTTCAAGGTTTTTATATTAGATTGTTACTTGCTTTCCATTCTAGAAGGATTTTCCTTTTTTTCCCCTGGTGTCTGTTTGTTGTCTAATCATTGGTTCGGCATGACTCACAGACAGACAAAGACCGAGACAAGCAGCTTTCACTGTCACCAACATCAAAGCGTTTGGATGACACCATTTATACTAAACCAATCAACAAAATATACAATTATGAAGTAGGAATTGTTATATGAAATATTTGTTTGAAATCGAAGAAATCAAAAGCAATTCTGCTCCAAGGCCGACACAATGTCAATAAACCACATGTAATCATTTGGGCCTATATCTAATTTACAATTTATAGAGCTACGCTTTCTCCCTGACAAGGAGAGGATATTAAATACAGCAGAGATCATGATTAACTTTATAAGAAAACCAACACAGAATGCCAACAAGCCAGGCTGAGATTTTGAACTTTTGCCAAGCATAAAACACTTTTTTTACTAAAGCACAAAGATCAGCATAAAGCAATGAGTAAATTGATTTGATGCAAAATTACGTTATAGGTGGTTGCAGGGCTCAGAGCTCTTGGGTATAAGTACCTATTAACTTGAATTTGACCCTTCAAATATCAATTTGATACGGGGCACATTTGTGAGTGACAGTTTTCATCAACCTGTGTTTATATTCGGAGAGACTCCCTATATTTCTAGATAAATGTTAGTATCACATTTTTGATGTGTGACTTTTTCTCCGTACATTTTTTTAAAAACTGGTTTAGCTTGAGATATGACACTACAATAAAAACTAAAAAATGCTTATACTTACATTCTAGTAATCCAGTAAAGGAGGCAGGCTGAATGTGTGCATCGATGTGGGAAATTACCCAATTCACTAAGGCTGTGGTCCCACAAACAAATTTTCAGTAAAGTCTGTAATTGAATGATAAAGGCCAGCTGCAGCTGTTTGTGGCAGATATTTAATAACAGATGACAATTCACAGATATCCCTGTCTGTTCTTGACAATACCCAGACGTAAACGGATGTTCATGTCTTGTCACATCTCCAATATCTTCTGAAATCCAGGGGAAAATGTCCAGATGAGAAGTGCAATCCGTCCTGACAATCATGAAAGGCCATAACTTCATGTTTAATACAGTGACAGATTACAGCTGTGGTCTCATGGCAGCAGCCAGATGCAACAAAGTTTCAATGTACAAGCTATGACACAAGAAAACAGAGCACTATGGAACCCAGTGTGGCAGCAGTGGAACAAATACTGGGAAATTAATGATGTTTTATGACTTTTGTTTCCAGTCTGGTGTATTTACACATATACTATGAGATGGTCCTGTTTTTTTTGCTTAAAGTCGGTCATTCTGACTTTAAGCCAAGAGAAACAGCGCTTTGATGCCTGCATTTGTTTAGCCGATTTCTTTTTCCTGCTTTCTTGAGCTTAGAAGTTGAGCAAATGTGTTCTTTGGGAGAAACTGCAAAGCTCACATGTACTGAAACACGCTTTTAAATGAGATAAATTCATCCATCATTAGCCTTTTCTTAACATCTTTCACAATGTCAAAGTTTTTTAGCTGCGCGCTTGAAGTTGTGAAGTAAATTAGAGAAATGTAAATTCGCTCTACAGTCATTAGGCCAGTCTGCAGCTGTGTTTTGGGGGTTTAATACAAATTGATATGCTTTCTATGCTGAAGAAAGTGGTGGGAAGCAGACAAACGCTGTAATGAAGCAGGTAACTTTTAAAGACCAGGTGAAATTCACTTAACTGCACAACAAAAACCCCCACACAAAAATGGTGCAAAAACAACATCGTTTTGGTAGTAATAAATGCCTGACTTGTCTGGTTCTCCATGCTATCCTCTGCCACCTTTCTCTCTCTCTATCCCCTAGGGGCATAGACAAGATCAGTAATGATGGTGCAGACATACCAGACACTGCAGATACAGCTTGCCAAAAGCACAGAGCAATTGATGGACAAGTACAGATGATTAAAGGCTGCCTCAAAGCAAAAATGACTCCATCCAGATGTCTTGCATGTAACATAAAATATTGAGTCCAGCATCAAATAAATTTCATGGAATAGAGCGATTAATCAATGTCGATTTAATTGGTACATCCAATGTATATACAACAAGACTGAAGATAATGACTTTTTTGGGGCGGGATTTTTAGAAATCTGCAATGATTGATCACACAAACAGATGGTAATTCTTAAAGTTTTTGACTTGCACACCTATAAATTCGTGCCAGTTCATCATCTGTATACTTGCACACAGGACAGACAAAGCTGGCTAAGGAAAATGGGAATGTGGTAGTAGATGTGTCGGTTTTCTTAATTTTCTTCCTAAATAACAAGCAGCATAAACATGTTTTAACTCTAAAAATCGACTTGTCCTACTTATAATCTCCAAGTCCTTGGAAGCAAGGGTGCAAGGATGCAGATTGGGTGGCCAGGAGAGTGACTCCACCCCGCCATATTGTGCAAGTCCTTGGGAGAAGCATGCATAGACAGATGCAGTTTGTTTCTGTCAGACTGGATATGATCTATGATGCTGGGCCTCCAGCCAGCAGATGGTAGGAGAAATTAAATCTGTGACACAGACTGTCACAGTGGACCACAAGAATACATCGGACGCATGTGTGTGTGTGTTGAGTGTGTGTGCATGTATGCATGGGTAGGTGACAATGGGAGACACCTGTAGATCAGTGTGAGTGGGAGCATGTCCCTGGACGGTTTTGTGTGCATGCAGGTCTGTGCTACTGTCTTTTTTTCGTCCTATGGTATGCAATATTAAATATGAACTGACTACTGATCCTGTTGAACAAGGCAGGCAGATAACACTTTAAATGGTAGGAGAAACCCACCAGTAATGAAAAAAAAGAGAATCGCAGAGAGTGGAGAAGTAATGTGGGAAATAGCAGTTACACAAAACTGCTTTATTTTGGTCATTGTGGGTGATCTGAATAGCGAAGGAAAGGAAAGTATTAAGTTGTTGGAGGAGCAGGGTTTGGTATTAAAATCATTCCGATATAGCTTCTGTATGTATTTATCTTGCCCGGGAAGAGGCGCAATGAGATTTCTATGCTGTTTATCCAGTCAGGTTTGTTGTCCGCTCTTGCCTGGCTCCTGAGATATTTATTACTGGCATTGTGTCGCAGTCATTTTCTGCCTCTGCACAAGAGACTATAATGCATGGCAAGCAAATAAAGCTCTTTTTAACCAGTGAGTCCGTAATTTGTTTACTGCCACCAAATACAGAAGCACTAAATGCAGTCAACGCAGTAAACCTGGGACACTGTACTGAATTATACTTTCTAAACTCTGTGTGCAAAAAACAGATGAGTTTTCAACACTGCTGTATAATTATGGTCTCCTTTCTCCATCTTAAGCTTAGAGAGGCATAAAATTGACTCAAAGGGCAAAACTCTATTAATATTACACAGAACTACATGACTCCAAAGTTTGATGTTTGGCATGTTTTCATCAAGGAAGGAACTACTTTTTTCTTTATCAACTACAGAAACTCCAAGTCCTTGCATATTACTCGCTTGACCTTTCCAAAAATTACATTTTTTCTCGATATTGCATGTTCAGAAATGAGTTACCAGGGAACTTCAAAAAACTTGTGGTTTGAAAGGGACCCTTTCTAATTCACACTCTGACAGTGGAAGATTCTGGTAATGACAGGGCTTTTGATATGGTACCATTTAATAAGGTTCCTCCTTTCCTTTAAGACCTGTCTGCTCTCTCCCAAACGACAGGAAAATGTTCTCCAGCACAGCACAGAAAAAAAAAGCAACAGGATCCATCTTCAGTTTCAGCTCATGCGGTCATGGGAAGAACTACAGATATCAGTTTGGCATTTTAGTTTGTTTTAGGGTTTTTATGCTGGAGAGGTTTTGCTTAAACTACCTAATGCCAGGGAAACTCATTGTTAGTGAGTCAAAGCAGAAAGGCATTATTCTCAACTTACTTTGGTGTGATACAGTTTTTGATTAATACAAATAACTACAAACAGTTTTCTTCATGCTTAAAAATGAATTACTGTGTTAATACAGAGAAACTGTCTGCACTTCTATATGCCATAAAAGGAAACAAAAGGCAGCATTAGGATCTATGGACTCTTATTTCACTGTGATAACTGATCTCTAATTAAATGTTACTGTAAAATCTCTGAGCTAAGAATCTTTAGACTGATAATGAGACCACTGCTGTAGGCCTTTCCCAGAACTTGGCAATTTTGCACTTCCCTGGTAGCTATTGGAAACCAATTAAAGTAAAGCACTTTTAAGGCTTTTGCTCAAGGCGATTTGATCAAAATTTGGTGTTGATTTTGGACAAACCTTGTCGACATGCAGTTGCGAAGACTCCCTCAACTGGACCACACAGAGACAAATTTGTTTTTATCAATTTTGTCATGACGTGATTCTGACACCGCCTTAGTCCTTTCTTGATCTGAGTCGTTGCATTTTAAATTTCATCTAATGTTAGCGGTGATAAATATGAATTATTGCCTTGACATGGAGAAGTGGCATTTAAGACTGATGTTGTCAGCCGAGATGTCTTTTCCGGACGGCAGTAGTTTATTTCATACATCACAGAGACAAGCACCATTTACCTGGACATTTACTGAGGCAGTTCAATTCAAGGGAGGGGGGGAGGTGGCGCTCAAGGTCAGACCATTGGCATCGTTACCCATGTAATGAGTCATTGTTCTTCTTGGTCATCTACTACCTCACTACAACTTCAATTTGCCACCACACTGTCCACGGCAGTGACGCAGAGCAGGCAGCGAGACAGAAGTGGGTAGGCACAGAAAAACCATTATGAATGCAAACAGATGAAGGAAATATAAATAAGAGTTTGAGAGAAAAGAGGAATGAAAGGCTGAAACAGTATTTCTCAATCACAGCTCTGCTAGCAATGTCTGCATCATCATTTAGCCACATAGGTCGGAGCTGCAGACAGGCAACCAATTCTCTCTCTCTCTCTCCCACACACACACACCCACACACACGCACACACACACACACACACACACACACACACACACACACACACACAAAAATGACATTTTCGATGTAAGGCAATTGTTCAAAACACTGCAGTTAAAAAAAGAAGACTTGTAGTAAAAGATCCTCACAAGCTGACTTATGAAAGTCTGGCAGTTTTGTACTTATTATTACGCACCCGTGTGTGTGTTTGTCTCTTGCAAACACAAAATGAAGAATGGCTAAGCTGACTTTGGGCCCGTATGCAAGTCTCAGTGGTGTGACCCCTCGAGCAGGGGCGTGAGAACTGCGACGAACAAAGAGCTGGGCTGTTACAGCGTGACAGAATTACAGAGCGACTCGAGACTCATGACTGCAAAAGTGCTAAAGCCCGACTTGGCTAGCGTGAAAACGTGCCTTTGCAACTCCCCGCAGGTGAGTATCCGATTACATAACATCTGTACGTAGGTCTCCAACAACAAGTCAGACATAAAGTGAAATAACTCTCATGAAGTCTTGATTTTTTTATACAAAGTTGAGTAACTCAACCACAGAGTCACAATAAGTGACTGCCAGTGAGGTCAAGCCTAAATAAAGTGTAAGGCAATGACTTATCAGGCCATTTTTAAAGAGCCCGAGTCCTTCTGTTACCAGTGCTCCACGTCTTGACCAAGTTTCTTTGCATTTTGCTTGATAGTTTCTGTTAAATCTTGCCCACAAACAGCAAGACTAACAGAAGGTACTGCTCACCTACTTCCACTGTCACATTGTTAAGTTTTTCTACTCAAAAAAAAGAAGAAAATACAAGCAATAAAAAAAAAAAAAAAAATCCTTCAAGGAACTTGTTGAAGTATCATGTGGTGCCACAGGACACTGTTACTACTGACACAAAATAAACACGAACCCCAAAAAACACCCTAAAAATCACAGCAAGTGATCCAGACAATAATGAACTGCTGAACCTAGGTGCACACAGCATGGTGTTCCTCTGCCAACACAGAAAGCAGGTGTAAAGCTGCTCTGGCATGACTGTCATAATCCATATTTTGCACGACTGGCACAACAAAATAAAGAGCCAGTATATGAAATAATCGTAATTAATGCTCGACCTTCCTTTGCTCTGCTAAAACCTATAATCCAGATCGACTTATAGCTATAATGACTTCACCGTTCTCGCTGCGTCTCTGAATGGGGGTGCTCACAGCACTACGGCAGCTTCGTGGGGATGCAAAGTCACATGCACTTGAATTCATGTGGAGAGTGTGAGCTTCCTCGTAGTGGAAAAAAGCAAAAACAGGACTGTTTTGCTTATGAAGACATTCTTTCGACCGTGGTTTCTTTTTCCAGTGAGGACAGACAAACCCGACATGTTTGCAACAGCACATTTACCGAGTAGCTCTGCTGGTTTTGTGCCTTGCTCAACGACACCACAAAGATTTCTGGCTACAGACGCCTTCACTGTTACTTTCCCCAGACTTTATGATTTGTTCTCGATGTGAAAAGGCTATGTATATTCTGATGTGACACCCACGTTTCAAACCTTCAGGCTACTCCTGGCCCATTAAAAGCGAGGGTCATTAGTCTCCATCTGTTTGGTGCTGCCCCAGTGTTTTCTTGTGCTGCTGATATGAACTTGATATATCACTAGGCTACAAACAATAGTCTAAAAATAGAGTGGAGCTGACGTCATTGCTCTGTAAGGGAATGCGTGTTTGTTCTGAGTGTGTGTTTGACAGTGAATATCTGTGCATGTGTGTTTGTATGAACAGTCAGCTCATCGTAAGGCTTCAGGCGGAGTCGAGTTCTTTATTTAAACACGATGCGTGGTTCTGGTCTTTGACAGGTTTTGTGAGAAAGCGTAGAGAACAACTTTTACGAGATGGCTTGTTCACAAATCAATCATGCTAAACATCAGTGGTGACTAGATGGCATCCAATAAATTGTTTAACTAATAAATACAATAATTCTAACAATGTTACTCTTTTGTTTTTTTTATTGAGAATGGACAGAAAAGTTCAAAAACAATATTACATCACTGTTATTTACACTTGCACAGCTGTTCTCGTACGTTTGGTTGCTCAGCTCCAACACAAACAAACCAACTCGTGATAGTCCTGCTGGAGTACATGCTCCAAAATAAAAAAGGTATTTGTGTCTGCGCTGACAAAGACTTCTTTACTTTGGCTGTCTGCCATCTCACCTTGGACAGGTAAGTAGATGGGGCTTACATCAGTCTGTACACCGACAGGACCTGTTGTTATGAGCCTGTATTGTTTTGCTTTGTGCAACTAAAACAATGAGCCAAAACTGGTCCAACCATGCAGAGAGGTGACAACTCAGGTATTGCTATTTCACTGATATGATGACTATAGCACTGCCAAACACTTTCCCTCAGTTTAATATAACAACATATATTAATGCATGTACACATACTGTACGTATAAATTGTCAATTTCAAAAACTGAGGAGTGTATAAAATACATGTTTCATTTCATTGTGAAAAATAGCAGTAATTAGAAAAATACTTGGCAACTGACTGGATCTGAATTACAAAAGAACCTAAAGTGGTGAAGAGGAAAAAGAATATGCAGTTTGAGTCTATAAAAGCTACCAAGCAGTCAGTCTAGTATGAAGTTAGCATGTCATTAGACAATGCTTGCCATCCTTGTAACAAAAAATAGCAGCTGAGAGGAATTTAAAAAAAAACAAAACAACAACAACTTGGCAGGTGATCAGACAAAATATCTATATTTTCACAACTGAAACACCTCAGCTGTGACTGTTGGCCATTACATTTTTATAGGACAGTGTGTGGTTTGGCTTCACGTTCACAGCTTGACGCCTGGCACAATATATTCCCTCTTGATTATGATATTGCCAGTCTCACGAGTATCAAGTTCCCTCACAAGGTAACACGGTCATAGTTTAAGGTCTGGCCACTACTCTATGGTGAAAATGTGTGCAGTAAATATGTATCAGTACAGCCTAATAGATAAAAGCATCAAATGGCATGAACCACAGATGAAAGAAAGAAGACAGATAGAAGATGCTTTCATGTAAAGTAAGTCTGCTGGTATAAACAGCTGCTCACTGTCGAGTAAGATCATTTTCCGTATTTCATTGAGTGAGGGACTCCAAACTTGCCCCGTACACAAAAGACTATGATTAAGCTAATCTCATTCATTTGAGTTTTATGTCATATTGCCCGCATAAACCTATTTGTTTATGAAACAGCATTCTTCGTGATATAGTGCAAAAGAGGGGTAAAAAGAAAACCTTTCTTTGTACTGAAGAAAAGCCCCTACGGGAAGATTATGCAAGCCCAGCCGATGATATCACCAAATCAGCGTGGACGGAGAAAAAAAAGGAAGGGTGGGTGTAAGGAAGATGGGATTCAAACTGGGGATGGAAAGGCTGATTTTGAATGAGAGGGGATCTGCTTTAATGCCGGTGTAATGGCTATAGACGGCCTTAATCCTCCCTCTGGCTAGCTCTGGAGCTTTTTCGTTTCCTTTAAAGTTTGTAATGAAATCTACTCCTGTGGTGACTAGCTGCCACATGACAAAATTACAATCAATTAAAGAAGAAATTCGCACCTCTAGGCCCATATACTTTGCACATACACATACATTAACTCTATAGGCAAAAAAAGGAAAAGAGGTCCATGAAGGTCAAACTAGCCTGCAGGCACGGAGGGTGCTTGTACATGTAGAAACCACTCAAACATCCAAACATTATTTATATGCCTATAAAGAATTTTTTCTTGAAGTTATGTGGACCGGCAGAGAATTATTGATTTATAAACGTTTATATAAGCCATACATGTTAGCATCAGGCAGTATTTACATGATTGTGGCTTTGTTTTTAAAAAGTACTCAAATCCAAGTGACCAGCTGAAAGATCTCGCGTTATACCCAAAAACTGTATAAAATTGTCAAAATATATAAAAACATAAGCTAAAGATTGCAGCTCACACATTTGCTGAGCCGCTAGCTTATTTAAAAAAATGTTTAACCTTGCAAATTAAGATACTGCTGTTCCTCCTTGGCAAGGGCAATACCAGGAATTTCACCAATTTCATATGTATGAATTATTAAAGCAAACACTCCTATTTCCTTATATATTGACATAAAGGATTTGAAAACCACAAGCAGCAGGAAAAAAAAAAAGGACCACAGTGAAAGCAAGTGTGGAGAGAGAAACCAAGTGGAAAAAGCAGGAGACTTATCTTACCTTCAAGCACTGTAAGCTTGGCACTGGTGTTGATCTCGCCGGCGCTGTTAGTGGCCGTGCACTCGTAAATGGCTTCGTCTCTGTGCGTGCGCAGAGGTTGGATCCGCAGTACGGAGCCCGAACCGTCGTCAAATTCAATCACCTGAAAAAACCCCACAGGAAAGTAAAGATGCAGGAACTCCATTTTTAGTGGCCTTGATATTACACTACCTTTATTATGCGATATAAACAACATACATTCCTACATGCAGATTACTTGATTTTTTCTAATGTGGGAGGTGAAGCATTTTTTATTTGTCATTGGTGCTCTTTTACTAGTTTCTATGTATCCCTTCAATCCCCTCTTAATCAAAAGGAAAAATCAGCTGAGGTCACGTCTAAAAACACTGACACAGAACAGAAGAAGTACAAACCAATAGCTCCTCAGGTACCACAGTTATGTAATGTCACAGAGGTAGGAGTGGCCAGAAATGGCGAGAACCCCCAGCTAAAGTATCCCCTCATCTTCAAAGGGGAGCACAAGTGGGAGGGGAAATACATCACATACGTTACAGTGGTGCGTGCCCAGAGATGGTGTAGCCGGGGGACACGGGGGAAAGGATGAGCGTGTGAAAAAACAAACAGAGATGAAACAGACTACATAAATCAAGATGGAGGGAGATTAAAGAGAAAGGAAGATTGTCTAGGTTCCCTTGGAGAACTGAAGAGTCGGTGTGATGCTCAATAACAGGGGCAAGCCATTGTGCGTCCTGTGTGAATGTGTCATTTGTGTGAATGCTGCCAGTCCGCACGCACGTGTGGATGCGTCTGGTCTCAATGAGAGGTTATAAAAGCAGTCTAACGTGCTGTGTTTGCTCCTGCCTGCATTATGTTTGTACATGCAAAGGTGCTCAGAGATGTGAAAGTCACGCATGAGTGCCCACCTCGAAGCGCTGGGAGCTGACTTTCTTGCCTTTCTTCATCCAGGTGATTCTTGGTTTCGGCTCCCCTGTGGCTTGGCACACAAACGATGCAACTCCGCCCGAGATGCCCGTCTGATCCTCAGGGGATTTGACGAAACTTGGCAAGCCTGAGGAAGACGAGGTGAAAGGGATAGAGTAAGGAAAATAAGTTATTGACAGGGAAAGAGGCTGAGACTAGAGGGAGAACTTATCTATCGGTGTCACTTTTCTCCACACAAAGGCAACCCTGAGAAAACCCACACAGGCATTGTTGCTGTGCACACCTGCAGCTCAGTCATGAGAGACACGTCTAGTCTTTGTGTGCTTGTCACTGTATCATGTTCTTACCTTTAACCTGACACATGGTTTAAAACACGACGAAGTTTCTCACTAGAAAAAAATACACTTCTGTTAATTGGGCTGTTTAGCTATCAAATAGTTGGCATATCCCAAAATTGGAGAGTGCCAGCTATGATTTGATACTGTACTGCCGTGGAGAACACCTCCAACTGTGATTTCTCCTGTTTGCCTTTAGGGTTCTACAGGGCAACACACTCAGCACCATTGTACATACGACAATGGAGTGTTTCAACAGCCTGTCAAGGCTGACGTGATGCTACAATGTGCATACCTTAGCTCTACGTAACAACTGCAATGCTTTATGCTTTATCTACAGCCTCAGATGTGCATAATCTTGTCTTCGGCACCATGACACAATGTCCCTATTGCAGCTCTGTCAGCTCGTGTTTCATCTCCAGAGTCATTAAAAAGGGAGGTAGGGAACACCTAGACCACAGATGAGCAGACTGCCCCATGGAGACATGCACAAGGGGGTAAATCATTATGCCGTGTACACACAGGAGACGCCAGCTTCCCATCTCTGAGTACACGCTGGGGAGAAATCCAGCAATGGCTTCCACCACTGTTTCTTGTTATAGCATAACATTTGTATTTTTTTTGGAAAAGAAGCATGTGGGGAGGTTCACTATCTGGTTAGCACAACGCTGTAATTTTTTCAGAAAAAGAAGCTCCACCTGCTACATCATCACATTCTGCACTCACTTGGCTAAAGAGAGAGAGACAGAGGTGGTGTTGGCTGTCCTTGCTTGAGGACATATCCACAGAGGTGCTTCCTTCAATGCAATGCAGCAGTTTTACAATAAAAGGACACGGCAAGCCTGCAGGCGGTTGCGTGTGCATGCATACATACCATATGTTACACATATTTAAATTCAACTGGTTGGAGGAAGAAAGGCACTACCACGGTGTGAAGCACCACAGAATAATTGATCGACATGCAGACGTCAATATTTTCTAGTGACCTTTGTGAAAATATGCAAATTCTATTGATTTGAGGTTATTTCTGCTAAAATATCTTCAACATGAAATCTTTTGACATTAAAATTTCATGAAATTTAATATTAATTTCAAGTCTTGACATGATATCATGACTTTCTTAGTTTAAAATGAAATGAACAGCAAGCACATATTTATTCTTTCAAAGCTGAGACAACGTTGCCAGTACTTAGGATAAAAAAATATAATATAACATAACAGCAGTGTAGGTCAAATAAAAGCTAAAAAACTCATAAGAGTGTGTTACAAAAGGTAAACGTGTTTGTCTCTTGTGATGATGTCATGTTGTTTAAATGCCATGTAACGGCACATAACGGTCATATAACTGTCTAAAAAATGTAACACCTTAAAAAAAACCAAACAAATCAAATGTACTACAGCACAGTAAAGTGTTAATGGGACGTCAACCTGATGTTGATCTTGTCCCCAAACTCACCTGACATTTGAATTCGATTTTTGATTATTTTTTTTTGTCCTGGTTATTTTCAGGAACAAGTTTTAGAAAAAAGATTCAGCAACTGCGAAAGCACAATAATCTATAGCATCAGAATGTGGCTGTGACACACATGCATGTGGCGGCAAGACACCCGAGTTAACAAGTCCACCCTGATAAGCATTAAGAGTGTATGCCTGAGCATGCCTGAGCCTGCGCTTGGGTGGTGCGTTGGAATGCTCAAACCCTGATTATCAGCCATCAGTCTTAGAAGAGTTGCTGCCAACATCTGTCTGTTGCAGCAGCATTCAGACTGATGTCAGGGTTTTCACTTTGTTGCACGGATGAAGGATCAGACAGTATTAAAATAGTTCAGCGCACATGATTCAAATTAAAGGACATAAGCTTGTGTATTGCCACACTCATTTAAGTTAGAAACTGCTGGATCTTAGAAATCTTTAGGATTTTAAGGATAAACAGAAAAACAGTGGAAACTGGACTCATGGAGCTTTTCCCGTATTAATCCTCTTAAACAAGCTTCCCCTGAATTTCGATAGTTGACCTGTGACTCACGGGCTAAACTGTGGCAAATTCAGAGCTCTCCATCGTTAATCCAGATCTCACCGAGCATCAATCACAAAATCACAAGTCACTGCGGTGACCCTGAACCACAGACTTATACATGGGGTTAATGGTGGTCCTACCACACTCCACTGAAAGGACAGAGGCATTTACTTTTGAACTGCGAGAGTTGGTGTTCCTCTGTCAGCACAGCCACCACTGAAGGGTGATATCAAACTGTTGGGTTTGTCAGTTCTTTTCTTAGACAGACAAAATCCAGACTCAACCTTTTTTCTTTGCCTGTGTCCCATTTTCCTGGCTGTCAGACAGTTGTCACATGAAAACAATGGCAGGGACGAGGTGGAAAACACATAAGCCTACCTATGCAAATCTTTCTCTCAGCCACTGACTACGAGTTTTGGGCTGCACTCTCTTTATGCTTTGATACAATACATTCAAAACTCATATCTTGACATGCGCTCTTCTCTCTGGCAATGTGTGGAAAGTGCTGCTATAACTGTCAGGCATAGTGCTTTGCTGCAAGCTGCCAGAATCGTAGGGTTGGGGTTACTGGCTCACGAGTATTGCTTATTTACCAGAATTTGGCCATAATACAACAATGCTTTAATTAGTATCACTAAACTGGGTTATCAAAATCAAAATCACTCAAATGACTGTTTTAATTACCAAATAAATAAACCAGAAAGATCCTACATGCAAAACAGTGCTGCTGTACACAAACAGCAGCCTGGTTGGTGGAACTGAAAAAAATGTTACTAGAGCAAAAAGCCTTTCATGTTAGAACTAATGAATGGAATAAATGAATTAATCAAAGCTCAAAACAATACATGTGAGTGAAAAACACTCGGTTTTGGACTAATAGGTGTTTCTGGTGTACCCCCACAAATACAGAAAGGCATTAACCTCATTATCAAACAAATTGAAGGGTTATTAGGGAAACAAATGCTGGGCCTTTTTGTTCAAAAACTTCATATAAAGTGCCAGCTTAATCAAGTAACAATATTTAGCATTTATGATTAGTGTGGTGATTGAGTGTATTGAGTGTAAGGTGCATTTTTCTACACTACTAATGTGAAATTTAAATATGACCTCGGGCGCGGGGGTATTGACAAATCTCTATAGATCCTGCTTTTAGAAAACACCAAAGGAGCCTAAAGGCTATGTATGGAGGGGGGATTAAAAAGCTTCTCTCATTTAACCCAAAGCCTGCAGCAGCATTTGTGAGGTCTGAGGTCATTAGACAGATAAAAGGTATTGGGGTTTCTGAACTGCAGGAGGGCAACAGATCTGGGTTTGTCCTGGCTCAGAAATAATCTCAGTGACATATCAGTCAGTATGCACAGTAAAAGCAATGAGCTGTGCTTTGTGTCTCATGCTTGAGCTTATAAAACTGAAAGACTGTTACAACCTTCATTCATTTACTAGTGATATTTTCTTTTGTTGACTCTGGCTAACACCTTTTGTATGCATCATACTTTCCTAAGCAGCCATTCAGTTTGCCTTTTTCCTAGTCGGGGGCCTCAGAGCAATGCTGGTAATAAAAGCAGAGACAGCGGGGAGAGTTGCGTAAATGGCACTTGTGTGGCTAACAATTAGTCTATTCCCAAGCTTGCCAGAGTGCCCAATGAGAGCTACTCAGTAGTGTAGAGTATCAGGGATCGATACGCACATGGCACAGTGAAAACCATTAATTCTTATTAATAATGGATTAGCAAGTTATCATTTTCATGAGGCAACACTTAGTGTAAATTTGTCTGATGGCATCAGCACTGGTTGTTTTAATGGAACACTTCCATTAAGGCCTTTTCAGCCCATTAGCAGCCAACTTGTTTGCAATTAATGCCATATAAAGCTGCCTCCCCTGCAAGTTATTTACCCCGATAAAGTCAACTGCACTTCAGGCTGTTTGTTTAAACCAATAAACATCATGTGTGCTATCTGCACTATGGTTTTTACAGCTGAATGCCAAGCATTGTGTTGCACATAGCACATTTTACAATTATCGGGAAAGAGCCATAGGAGTGGAAGTATGACGAAGCTTTACTATCGGGGCTTTTAAAAGCCTTAAACATCGATATAAGGAGACAGAAGTGCAACCGTCTCTGTGCAAACAGTGCAGCAGTTCAACAGCTATTTAATTTCATGCAGTGTAAATTACAGCTGCAGCTCATATTTTTCATCAATTAATCTGCATTATTTCTTCTTTTTTATCATTAGAAAATGTCAAAATGCCTATTCTAGTCGCACAACCAAATCAGAGATCAACTTGTGGTTCATGCAGACTGGAGCGGCCAAGGATCGAACCACCAACCATCTGATTAGCAGATCATTTGCTACTAACTACATCCACCGCCGTAATCTCAAAACAGTAACCAATTTATTTTTGCCTGTAAGTTCACTGTCTAGTATTGTCACCTTCCTTGGTTTCAGACCCAAGAAACGCTTTTGTGGATGGTGCACTATCATCTCCAGCTCATTAATAGTCAGTTCACGCTGCAGTCCCTTATGATAACACAGACACCAAAGGAACTTACTTTCTTAGAATGGTAGCATAGTGGCTGAAGATTGATGGAGCTTTATATGTGTTATCAGAACGTAAGTGAAATCTCAAGAGTAATGCGATTCATCACGACCGAGATACTGTACTTAAGACAAAATGTCAAAACCTATAGCAGAGACAAGAGAAAAGAAAAACATCAAACTTTCAGTGCCCCCCTGGACCACGAAGACAGGCTTTCTATCAGGCCTTCCAGCTTTCCCTGAATTATTCAAGGCAGTGGAGAAGAAAAAGAACTCTAAGTGCAATTATCCTTCATTCCTTTCTTCCCAGTGTGAGCAACATTAATGTAATAGCTTTCATCTTCTCGGGCCGATTAGGAACGAGGGAGGTATCTCTCAACCCTGTGCATCTCTTCTTGACTGTCAGTCAAATTATGACATTTGAAGAAAAAAAAAACAACAACCATGTGCTGTGGTGACTTCTGCTTCGAGTGGGCATTTATAGGAACTGTTTAAAAAATATGGAAGGATAAATGTTTCATTGTGTACTTTTTGATGGTGAGAATGTGGGTGTTCCTGATATCACACGATTGGGAGTCTGAGGTGTTTTATTACCTGTGGCATTTAAACTGGCGCCTAACCTAGATCTAGTCAAAGATGATTCACTACCTGCAACTTCTTTCAACCCACATGAGTCCTTAAGGTAAAGATTTCACAGAGATTAGATAAAGGCAGAAACTCCACTATGATTTCTTTGTTGCGCTCTCTGAAGATAAAACTATTTTTGTTGCAGATGCTGTTTTCCCTTTTTTTTTTGAATTATCATTATGAAATGAGGGCAAACCATAATATGTATTTTACAGTTTCCCTTCCTCAGAGCTAACACTCATAATTGCTTGCTGGTGGGAGACTCATTACATTATTTTCTGAATATAACTGGCACAAAGTCTATCACATAATGTGAATGATGTAAATGTGAAATTCAAAAAAAAAAAAAAAAAGGTCCCCATCTTCAGCGAGTATGTTTTCCATCTCGGTGCCACTATCCCACCTACTAGAAAAAACATGCTACGGTAAGGTGTCAAACTCCAAAGCTCATCTGCATAACCCTGGGGCAACATCAACTCACATGTTTGTTTAGTTCGCTTGCTGAAATGTTCTCATTTGCACTGTCACTTAAGTGTCTTTCCCGTCTTTTTGAAACCAAGAAGGATAACTCACTGTTGCATTTGAAGGCATGTGTGGGTGGTAACCTGGGGATACTCTGTAAAACAAAATATGAAGCTGGAGAAGGACATTCTGAAACCACTGTGAATATATAATAAAGCATATTGAAATCCAAAGTTTCTACCAGCACAACGTGCAACTCATTGACTGTTGGGGGGCTTTGTTAATGCTGCTAGTTAAAGTCTATCCTTGGCTCGGACCCTGACATTAATAGAATAGCGTGCAGAAGATGTTAAGTGTGTTAAGCGATCCCGGGAGACGGTGTGTTTGGGGCTCAGCTGCTGAGATGGCTCCTAGCTTCTTCAGAGATTCCATTTTGGGGTGAGCTCATCATCCATCACCGCACACCCCCTTGCGACCCAACTAACCTCATTAATTTGCCTCCCCTAGATTAGCCTTCCCTCTGAGACCACAAGAGCCCCAACCATTGTTTCCGTCTTCACACCCACATGGCCTGGAGGTCTTAAGTAATTCAACTCTCCACTAATCAAAATTGAGGGGGAAATTAAATTATGTTACAGGAGGAACATAAAACACAACAACATGTGGTTTTAAACGGGCGTGCATGTTCTCTGGTGCCCCCCTTATGATTTATAGTCTTAGGTGATCATTTGCAAACAAAATATATCCCACTTGACATATATTCAGGCCATTAGGGTTGAGATAAATGCCTGTAAGCGCAGGACACTCTGAAAGCAAACAATACGTAGGTGTGCACCTCTAAGTTGTCTAATTGTGTCTAATTTAGAGCCAGCTACCATGAATTTCAATTTAACACGTAAAAGGCCTGTAAGAAGTACTGTGGTACATTAAGGGAACTAATGTTTCTTTTGGCAATAAGAATATGACGATGATCAGAGAACTGCAATGTCTTTTTCTCATGTGCCCTTCTCTGGAAGGACACTAGACACTAGGAAACGCCTGTCGTCCTGTGGCAATTCTGAAACCAGGACACAGCATAAGGTTTGGGTGACTGCCTGTGGCTCTGCTGTTGAGCTCCCTAATTAAACTATTAATCTCACATCATTAACCTCTGATGCCCCTTTCCTCCCTCTATTCTGACATTGCTGCGCTGGCTTATGAAAACAACTTCCGATAATTCTCTCCAACCTCTAAGATTTGTTCCTTGGGCACTTTATCTTATACATGTTGTCCTCTTACCCTATGATGCTTTTCGCGGCTGCTTCCTCAGAGTACATTTTGTATTGTTTGCCTCCCCTCTCATTGTGCCTGCCTGTATGATGTGTGTGGACCCCAGCTGTGCGCTAACTGCATTACTCTCCAAGTGGCTCTCCAAGGTGGATATGGTTACTTTTAATTAAAAAAGAATCAATTTCTATCCCTGTCAGTTTCTGAACTGGGTGACCATATGGATACTTAAAAACACAATCCAATTTTTGCCCCCCCAGCCCCCCATCTGGTCACCCATCTCCAAACCACTTTGGCATCAGTCCATTGTAGCAAATTTAGAAATCACTCTGTGAAGAGTGTTTCATAGGTTTCCTGAGCACATTGCATGGATTTAAAGGCT
>NW_005187432.1:3555971-3573471 GCF_000239375.1 Pundamilia nyererei | reverse complement strand
CGGATTGACAACCGGGCACAGAGGCCGATGGATCTCCGCTGCCTGCATTGTGTGCTTATTTTTAGTTGAGATGTTAAAGCTCTTTATGCTTGGGGACACGCATTAGACAAGCAGCTATTTCTGTTTGCTGGAATCCACTGAAGGCATGAAATGTAAATGGAATCTATATTCTATTTTAAACAAAGCTCTGCTCTGCACAGCGTGAGAGCTTGCTCTCCTGATGTATTCAGTTAAAGTGCACCTTTGTCACGTGTTAAATTCCACTTATAGCTACGGCAGTCCTTTTAAATCAAGAGAACGCCTCTAAATGAAGCTTAATGTGTTATTAGACGGTGGGAAAGCCAGGGCAGAACTTCACAGGTACATGAGCATACTTACTGTCTGCTAGAGAAGAGAAGACTATGCAGCTGAGTAAAAGCAGGAACAGCAACGCCCCTCTGGGGAGAAGGGGCCCTGCCAGGTGAATATTAGGCACCATGTTCCAAGTTGGCACTGCTCCCTCCTCAGTCCCCTGCTAGACGCGTCCCACTCTGACAGGATCAAAGACTAACACCTGGGAGAGCAAACACATGCAGAACAGGGGTACAGAACCATTAGTATTCAAACTCACGCTATATTTGCATATATTTGAATGAGCATAATAACACAGTAATGCAGAAATATCAAAAGCAAGTCGCAAAGCAGAACCAAAGACACAGAATCTTTGTATACTTGTAAGAAAACAACAGCAAACGTTGCTGGAGATCTTTGCTCGCGATCAACAAGGCATCTAGTACCCACAACAAATCCTGCTCGGGGCAGGGGGAAGTAAGCAAAGTGAATGTAACACAAAAAGTACATCAGCAAAGGAGTCGGGGGGAACAAATGCTGCACAGTTTTACAGAGAAATTATTGGGAAAAAATAAAAAGAACAAAGGGGGGGTGGAGGCGAGCTTAAGCCTCTCAGCGCACCTCTTACAAAGGGGATCAGTTAAAACCCCCAGTGGACCAACTAAACACAACTCCCCAAAGACCACCTTAATGTTCCCCCATTAGGAAATTGAAACGGTGACCAGATGGGTTCGAATCACACAAAGTGCAGTGATCTCAGAGTGACATGTATGCATACATAAACACTTAACATATAACACACCCCAAGGGGGACATGGCTGACCAACAAGCCTGCAGCAGGTGTGCCACAAATGAACAACAATTAAACGAGACAGAGAGCATTTCTCCTTTGTGTTAAGTGGAAACAGAAAAATCAAAAGCTGTCCCTCAAATGGAATGGCACAAGAACCGATGCTTTGTCTTTTCAGGAATTAGATTTAGTGAAGGAAGATTACTAAGCCAACTGATTAAGAATTTAGATATATGACCTTAAGTTTGTTACAGCCTCCAGTTTCGATGCCTAATGCTATTATAAACAAAGTAACTGCGTATCTCCATTAATGAGCTAACTAAATTTCTTATCCCTACTCCCTTGCCCATGGCCATCTGCGATGAGTAATCATAATGCTGTAAAAGAGAGCACAATATGGTATAGATAGATATCTCTCTTTTGATGGAATTAAAGCAGAATCTCCAGAGGACTTAAAAAAACTGAATTTAAATGAGAAAAGTTCTGAAAGTTTGACTAAATCTACTTTTGTCTTAAAGAGAGCAGCCTGGTGATGATTCTGTACAAAGCTTCTACAAGAAGAACTGAACAGAAAACCCCAAAATCTAAGTCGGTCTTGTTCAGTCTCGCTGCTCAGTTCACTGCGGTGGCTACACAGTGCCGTTTGCTGATATGTGTTAAAAGACAAAGCGCTCACAAAGTGGAATATCCTGAGGCTTGCTGGGTGGCCAGTCAGCTCCAGTCTATTCAGTTTAGCTAAATACGTTAGAGCATCAGGAACACAATGCCTCCAGTATCTCGTGGAGGAAAAAAAACTCTTAATGCTGTGGGCTCTAATCCTGTGGAGGTGTTGAGCAGCCCATTACTCATGTGGCTGTTTCAATGCGGGTAGAAACAAATAAAAAACAAAAATGCACACAACGGGCAACTCTTCGACCGCCCTCTTTGTTAAACAAAACAGTCTATACAATAGCTATTAGATAAAGTTATTTTTCTTTATCTGAGATCTACTTTCACCTCCTTTGACATGTCACTGGGTAAACAAAAAAGCAGGCACGACCGAGTTAAAACTATGTGAAGGAATGCACGCGAGTCCCTGCTCATGCCTCACCTGGCCACAGTAGCAGACAGCCATCACTGACAGCTAGCTCTTTATCACCGTTTGTCACTTAAAGGAATGTTCCTCTAGGCTTTTATGTCTGCAAAGCCAATCTTTTTTTTTTTATTCTTAACAAACTTGGCGTCTAAGGAATTTCCAAACACCGTGTACAGTCGACATCATCTATCGTCAGTGAAAGTTCAAGCTGTGATCGTATCAAACTGTATTATACTCCTCCCTGCACGCAGAGTTTTGGAGAATACCCACAAGTGCAGCGGAAATCATTTAAAACCCCTGTGGCAAAATAATTTAAAAAAGAAGCCTCCCTCTGCGCCTTTCACCTTAACTGGTAATGAGAAAGCGGTTTATTGTCGCTGTGTTAAAGCTGTTGCAGTGTGGGGAAGAAAAAGATACACAAACACTCGGCTCAGGGTGCCAAAGAACTGGATCACACCACCACTCTGTAACTGGTATTAAAGACATTTAGAACCCGTTTTTATTTCAAGCTAATACCTCAAGTTAGCTTTGCAAAAAGAAAAAAAGAAAAAAGTTTGTTGGCCGACAAATTTGTTTTGACGTTCGTTTCTGTGTACACCAGTGCTGCGCTGGTTCACGTTGGTGGGTAGAGAAAGAGCGAGGCTGATAGAGCTGGCTACTTGCCGTGCTCCAAACCCTTAGCGGTGGAGGGATATCTTTCACAGCAGATGCCAGAGAGAGGCAGATGCTTTTCATCTTCAATAAGACAAATTCCTAGAGCGAGGTTTATTCTTTATTTATTTACCTACTTATTTATCCCAGTGTAGCCTGGTCCCTCCCTGCTGCACACGAATACTACGGGACAACACTTGCCACTGTGTCCATTTGTGTTCTGGCAGTAGTGCAAACGAGAGGAGGACAGGGCACCAAAGTGGAAAGGGTGCAGTGTGATTCGAAATCTGAGCAAGTGGCTCGGCACACAAGGGGGCATTGTTTGCGAGGACGTGGGAGAGCGCGAGAAAAACAGTAGAAACATTTAGGGGTGGCTGTCTGCCCCCGTGCAACTGTATATGAATCCTTCTGTCTCGCTAATGATTTCACCCCAAAGCCTGATTTGTGTGCGCGAAAGAGTGACAAAGTAACCAGTGCATATTTACTGCTTAACTGATCGTCCAGATCATTTCAGCTGAGAGACGATAATTAATGTTCACAATAATTAGTCTGCTAAATTCAGGAGATAAAACTGTTTTACAGCAACAACAATTAATCCAGTTTGAAAATGAAGTGCACAAACAAAGCTGATTCTTCATGAATTACAATGTGAAAACATGCATCGAAGTTCTGCATTTTTTACATCCGTCAAGATTAATTTTCTAGCTAACAATATTTGGTTTGCCATTTCCTACTTATATACATATATATATTGGTTTAAACCAAACATACTCCGCTGTCAAGTTAAAGCAGTTTATAATGAACAGAATTTCTACTGTAGGCAAGTTTATGGAAACACAATTAGCAAACCACCCATGACAAGGTGTCCAGATTCAGGGAAATAATAAATGCGGCAAAGCCATAGATTTGTTTGTGTCCTCCACCTCATTATCACTTGTAACACACACACACACATTTTTTAATAAACTTAGGGGAGGCCAGGATTAATAAATTCCAGTCTCAAATTTCCTAGATTAGCAAACTGCTGTTAAAGTGCAGAAATTCTCAACAAACCCAGACTTTTTCTTTCTTTCTTTTTTTTAATTTACTCCACATAGTTTGAGATGTAAGTAATGATTCGGAGGCCCGCAGCTAGGCGAAACAATTTATGGTGCGACTGTGGTTCTCTCCAATTTGTCAAAATGCCAAGACCACGCATCCTATAGGGAAGTGATTCTGCAGGAATGGCAGTTTGGTGAAACACAAAGGGAACATGAAAGAGAAGAATCAGTTATTGAACTGATGAAGCAGAAATGAGCCTAAATATAATGCTCCCATTCAACAGGGCATACAGTGACTTACTTCTTATGGAAGCTTTTTGAGCCTTAAGTGTCTGTGGAGCTACATACGATACAATAGGCAGAAGAGTAAGCGGTTTAGTGATGTAATTAACAAAGAAACAATGGCAGGGTAATATCTAAAATAGTAAACTGTAGAGGACAAAAGAGCTTTGAGTGAGCTCAAAAGGAAGGGGAATATAGACACTTAACAGACACCTATCCCGGTCGCCTTGTTTGTCGTCCACGTCAGTTGCTTGTCATTTAGGTTATTAGTCCCTGTGAATGTGTGTGGCAAGGGTGTGGCCACCCATACAGAAATGTCAGTTGGCAGACAGACAATGCAGCTGCACACAGAGAGCGCGCAGCCTGAGTAAACACTACTATTACGCTAACTACAGGTAGCATTTCTGCTCTCCAATGTCCCTAACCCTCCTACTCATGTTCTCTATTTCTCCGTCTCTATTTAATGGGTCATCCTGAACGCTGGGAGGTGGGACAGCTGAGATATATGGCTAGCAGCGTGGGGAGCTAATCACGGCCGTCTCTGGGGCTGATAAACCCAGACCAAAGAGGTTTGTGTTGGCGTAACCTGCAAAGGCTCCATAAACACAGTTACAAGCTGAATTTCAACAGCGGTGTTTTGGCAGTTGATTAGTTTTCCATGCCCTAGAAGGCTCGCACTCCCTTTTTTTTTTTTTTTTAAAACCTCAGCAGTGAACACAATATCACAACACCTGTGAGAATTACTCAAGATGGTGAGCACCATATTGTAAAATGAAAGTGCAAAGTAACCAAATTAGGTTTTCCCTCCGACTCGAAAAGCCTTGCTGTGTCTACAGACTTGATGGTGCACGTCCTTTTTACAGAGCTGCAACAAGACTGCACTGAAATCCCCCTAACAAAGGGTAATGTCCTGTGACCTATCGAATTTTACAGCCATTCTGTTTACAAGCTGATACCACAAAGTTAATTGTTAACACATTATTGCAGAGCTCAAGATTACAAGACTAAAAGACACCTACAACAGACTTGTGCACTTAAGTTGAGCAATAGAAACGATGGCGCACTGATTGTGCTGACCTACAATGAAAGCATGTGTAATAAATCAAGGTATCTTTCTGTCTAGAAGTTTATTTACCACCGTTTAATAATGAGGCAATATAGGAGATGTGTAAATTTTAAGTCGACATTTACGCACAGTCTCCATGATGCGTTTTGGCGTCATTTGTGACGCATGAGGGGCAGACGTGATGCATCACGCTACTGTTATTGTCTAACGCAAGCGGCAACTTGCCTCTCAGCAGAATACAAACACCACTGCATATTGGCTTTTCCCATATGATACACTATCATCTGCAATTTGGCCTGATTATATGAACATTTAACAAAAATTCAGACACTTCCATAAATTTCCGAGTGTGGATTTACAATCAGCTGTGTTGGGCTACCAATCTTTTCAACTGCAAATCAATCTGGGAATGAAATACAATGATATGTACTACACATAGTAGAGAAGACATACCAAAGTGTCACTTCCATTTGAATTTATTGAACAAGGATTATTGGCGTTGTGGAGCAGCACAGCAAAGAGAAAATAGCTTACACAACAAAGTGCTTGCTGGCCAAAGGGGTCTGCAATAAATCAAAAGGCAGGCTCAATGTAAAACATACATTCATCAAATAAAAGAAATGCTGCATGTACATGAACCAATCAAGTGCATTAAATAGCAAGTTTTTCCTTCCTTAGCACCCATTTAAACCAGCTCACTTTAAAAATTACAGTCCAACATTCAAGTAAGAAGGTGAATTACAAAAAAAAAAATTTGTCACTCTTTCATCTAAAGGCCGTTTCTTAACTCTACAAGCCTTGTATGGAAAATTCAATGTGAATTTTAGAGATTCTCTCATAGTAAGCTACAGTTTTTGGAGAAAACTACTATAAGCAGAAGGTTTTTCCAACAATTTCAGCCAGATTTTTCTCAGTTTTAAGCTTCCTTCAGATGCTCCCTTATTCGCAAGGGCTCGTCGCAGCGGATGAATCGGCATGTTCTGATTTGGCACAGATTTTACGCTTGAAGCAAACCGTTCCATGGATCCGTGCTTTTTCCCAGTTTTGAACTGGAGCTCTTTCACATGTTAGGCAAATGTACTAACCCCTACATTAAATTGACTGAATCTGATGCACAACTTTGGATGGTTAGAAGTTTAGAAAAAGTATTGGAAAAACTAAAACATTAAAAAAAGTTATGTGTTACAAAGCTTCTGACAAAATTTAATACACAAGACCAAAAAAAAAGGAAAAAAATAATCAAACTAAAAAGGCACAAAGTTCATGTGTACAAACAGCATGCAAGTATAACATGCATGGGGCCAGGCTGCCTCTTCTTTCTCTTAGAAAGTAGAGGTGCTGAAGTCCAACATAGATTTGTGGATAACGCTTCAAAAGTGTGTGCAAAAAAGAGGCCTACAAACCTCGCTCATCTATATCAGCTATGTTAGGAGGAATGAGGCAAAATTCCAGAGTTATTTGTGAAAAGCTTGTTGCAGAATAATCAAATCATTTGACCCATGTTAAATAATTTAAAGACAATGCTACCAAATAAGCATAGGATGTATGTTAACTTCTGACACCCGAGGAATGCAATTTATTAAATAAAAGGTGACATAAATAATTCTAAAGCTATTTATCTGACATATCATATTCTTAGAATAAAGTCAAGATTTTAAATAACCCAAGGCATGGATTAAATGTCAACCAATGTTAAATATCGAGTTTAAATGTAATTGGCCAAGGGAATAAGCTTCCAACTTCAACTGAACATAAAATCTTAATGTTATTTAGGCCAAGCTAGAATTGCTCAAAGTGGGGGCCTAAAAACTGAGCATGGTAAAAGCAAAGCTTTCTATTTACTTCAGGGTCTCTAATAGTGTATAAAGCCCACAGCCTTGCCCTAGCTGAGAGATTTAAATAGGTTTTAAGATTTCTTTTTGTTTAGTATTTATTTTAGTGATGTCTAGAAATGAATTAGTGAATAATTAATTGCTTCTGTGCAAATAGCCAAACATTAAATTAGCAATATAAACTGAGACACATTCTCAACAGCAGATGTGCACATATATATCAAAAGAAAATCCGCACTGTCGGGCAAGAAAGATGAGCTAAGACGTCACTACTTGACAGTTAGCTTGTGGACAGATGGTGCCATAAAATGACTAGGCAGGCAGCACAGAAGGCATGGACCCCCCACTCCTCCACCCCTTCGCACCACGCAGAGGACTTCAATCCCCCACCCCCTGGGCAGAAAGCCTCGTCTCCGTCAGCAAAAGACAAACAGAGTGAAGGCATGTGCACCCAAAGACTGGTAAATATAGAGCTCCATAGATCAATAACTGGCCAAACAAGAGGCAGTTGTTCAGGTTCAGCTCATCCATGGATATAATGTGGACAGACTGCAGTGTCCAGAAACAGCAGAAATTTTCCAAAAGGGAAATATTGTAAGAAGTTTAGTTTTAAATGCATATATTTTTTCTTTTTTTACATTTGGCACTAAGGTGGGAATATGGGAGCAAGCTTTGCATAGTGTATGAGGATTTCATACTATTCAGCGGGTGTCTGCACTGTTCTAAATCAATTACCTCTAGTCAGTCACTGTTTGGGGTAGGGGGTATTGTAAATCAGCTTGGTGTCAGCCCAGATTAGTAACTGTAAAGCGCTGGGAGTGAAGTTCTTTGGCTGGCATGGACCCTCCAGAGGCCGACATGAGAAAGAAGCTGTGGCCTTAGTGTTCGATGACAGCACAGCAACTGGTTATTGTTTGCCACAATGCTTAGTAAGGTTGGGGTGTATGAGGATGTATATAATGAGACTGGCAGATAATTTACGAAGCTTCTTCCCTTACTTTAGTGTATCCTATAAAAGAAAATAATGCAGGACTTCAGAGACTATTGGATTTGCAATTTTTCATAAAATTAATAAAATTCTTTGATGTGTCTAGAACTTAATTACACTGTTTTTTTTTTTTATTGAGAGGTATATCTATATTGCACACCCTAACTTTTGATTGCACATATTCACCAGACTTCTACCGATGACTATTAAGAAAAAGTGGTCATTCATAAATGAAGGAGTGAATGTTTATCTTGTTGCGATCTTGCAAGCAGCTCCTTATCTCACTACATCTGTTTATGCAGATCTACCTCGAAGGAACTGCTAAGTCAGCCACAATAACACCTTTGAAAATCAACCGCTAAACACAGACGTGAGGGTGCGCAGCTGTAGACTGTATTTATTTTATGACACAGAATGTCCTTTTTTATACAATAGCCTACTGAATGGGCTTTTGTGTTCTCAAAGGTAAAACTCACAGATGAAACTATCTTATTATCTATCCCTACATTAGGGCATGTGGGAGTAAAAGGGAAAACAATCCACTGCGGTCTGAGGTACAGAAGAACAAACCCTGTGTTGACACAAAGAATGGTTAGACTAACTCGAGGCATAGTGGGAAAAGCACCTTGTATACAATCAGGCATTTATACCAGGTGCACAAACAAGAACACAAACGAATGCTATTCTGAGCTCTACCCTGAAACAAAAACTCCAGGTGTTACACAAAGGAAAGCTAAGACTCATGGCCAACCTGAAACAGTTAAGACTGGGCAGATTTAACTTGGGTTAGCTGCAATTGCAAATGTGGAAAAAACAAAATCCCTCAAGGTCCTGGTCCAACTTGTGTCCTGCCTTGGATTCCAGGCGGCTATCCTCTCAGCTACTGTCTAACGAGTGAAAAGAGGCAGATTCTAATAAGCTGTTCTGTCTTTCTGTCAGTCTCTGTTTCTCCATCCCCCTGCTTCCTCCTCTCTCTCCCTGACCATGCCTTCTTCTCTGTCTCTTTCTCTCTGTCTCAGCCATGAGCCAGTCTGCTGGAGCAGATGGAACCATATATCCCCATCGCTCTCCAGAGGCCGGAGGATTTAAAATGTAAAAGAGATTAGTGTGGAATAGGCAGAGGCCATTCGATAAAGGGCAAGAGAAGCAGGGACTCTCAGCTTGGACAATGTTCATCAAATGAGGATAATGCTAGCAGGAAGTAACTATGCTCTAGAGCTATCAATTAGGAAGATGTAGGCTCTAAACTAACTCGGCATGTCTGCCAATAAGTTTCTAATCTAACATATTCTTCTACATGATATGAACATGAGATATCGACAAGTGTCAGGGTAGACAAAACCAAATTTTACAATACCAGAAAGTTATTAATATCAAATATAAACATCAGTTAAATGCTGTACGTGCTTTAACAAGAAACAACAAATTAACTTGATTTAGCTCATAAGATTAGAACAATGCCTCAGGTTCTTTGCTGGGCTTTTTTTTTAGCCGAATTTTTTGTTATTAAAAATAATAATAATAATAATAATAAAAGTAGATGATTAGTTGTAGTCCCAAACCAACTGAATTCTGATTGGTGCTTACTAGCCACAGGCAAAAAATAAATGAATTACAATAGTAATAATTAATTAAAATAGTACTTGGCTATCTGCTCAGATTGTGTTAGATGGAAGTTTGGAGGTAGACCTGCCTTCCTCTCCTCAGGCCACCTTTCAGGTAATGAGAAAGTATCTGGACACGGCATCTGTCGTCTGGGAAAAGATTCTGCTTCGTCCTCCATCTCTGGGTGGCAGGTTGACGGACAGGAAGAGTGAAGAACAACAGGCGGCCGAGGTCGTGAGCAGTACAATCGATCGCCAGCTGACTAGTAAGGTCCATTATACTGACAGGCCAGAGCCACAACACGACGACCTGCACTTCACCAACGTCCTCATTACTACCTATGAATCTCTCTCTGGGACCAATCTCTCTGGCCCTCGGCCCCTTCTTGCTCTATCTTGCTTTCTCTCTACGGTCCATCTCTCTGGGTAAAGCACAAAAATCATTTTCACTGCCAGTCTGATGGAAGCGTTTCAAAGGAGGAAAAAGCCACACTTAAGCACATGCACTTTGTGTTTATGCACTAGTTTAAGGAATAAATGCAAAAGAAAGACAACATGGGGTATTACATATTGTGAAACACGGGAAAATAAAGCTGAAATGTAAATTCAAGCCTGTGCTATCCTGGAAAGAATTTTAAGTGTCTGCAAAGGAAAACCTCTACCATATTAAACACTTCTTCAACCATCACCCTTTGCCTCTAGTTATACTGAAATCCTTAGTCCTTGGAAGACTTATTTATACTCTCTCCTCTACCCCACCCCCTTCCACACAGATAGGATTTACCTGCAGCTGAGACAGCCCGTAGACTATCAATTACCGCCAGTGTAGAGTCACTGTTCTGTAGCTTCACTAACAAGACGTTGACACAAAACACACACACACAGTACACACAGTGTGATTACAGACCTCATCGACGCATCCAGTTAGAGAAAATCCAGGCTGACTATGAGTCAGACGATTTTAATGACTAATCAAATTGTTCGGTAAGAATCCACTTCATAAAATAATAATTAGACAAGGGCTTCTTCAGAGATTCAGTGCAAACTTACAAATACATCCAATACAGTAAACTGTTCTAAAGTTGACATAGACTTTAATTTGTGGTTTCACAAGTTACAGCAGCACAAAGAACAGGAAGAAAAGTGAAGTAGAACATAACATGCCACAGATTTATTGCCATTTATAGACGAAAAAACACAAAAAAACCTAAAAAACCAAGTAAACCTCACTCACGGTCTAACCAATCTTTATAGTCACTAATACACATACATGCTGCTCAAAGACATCTTGGGTTCGTAAAAAACAAAAAAGACATGCAATGTGGGACCTTTACTGAAGTCACTCTGTTTAGATGTGATTTCAGACTGTTTGCAAAGTGCTCAAAACAGAGATCTCACCAAATTTCTGCTGACATGTCATCTCACTCTGTGACAACGATTAAACCGAACACCAGGACGTTCCGCGTACAAGAAGACGTGCAGGGACAGGTCCTGTCAGTCATCTCAACAGATCCACCCTGACGCCTAAAGTGCTTCTGTCAGGTCAGCAAATGAAAAGCCATCACAGCCAATGTTGCAGTCGCCATGATGAGGTCATGCCGTAGACTGGTTAAATGCTATCTTGCCAAGTCCTGTTAAACTTGGCTGAGCATGTTTAGGCTGAAGGCGTCAGCTTTGATTCCCAGGCTTAGCGTTTTGTTGATGCACCATCACAGGAGATAAACAGTGAGCCGGGAACCAGAAATGATGCAGGGGATGTAGGCTAAAACCAAATGAAACACTTGAGTCTGCAATCAGTAATGCTCGGTCACGTACCGAGTCCATACAGGCCAGCGTAATACTGTGAAGTAAGATCTGAGAAAGCGAATTCCTTTTAAGTGAGCCATCGTGTCTAGTCGTGGCAGTAGCATTGGAATAACATATTCGGGTCAAAAAGCTAATGAATGTGCATTAACAATGACTTTTATGGAATCGCTCTATAAAGCACAACATTTTCACAGCTCCCCGTCAAACCATTAAAACCACAAAGCTCAAGAGATACTGAACCAGAGGGATCATTTTTATAAGACTTTGACCAACAAGTACAAAAATGTGTTATGCATTATTTACCTCATGCAAGAAACAGATTGCTCTAACAGCAAGTTTAAAGTCCTTTCTCTGGTATAAACAGTCAACTTGGCATATATTTGAATTTAATTTCATCGCACAAAATGCAAAGGGGCTTTCCTCGCTGGTTATCCATATACTTCCCCCTTCCTCAACCAGTCCTCTTGTCTAACAGTCAGCCAAAGCGGCCAAGTCTCCCATGTTTACTAATGTAGAGGCAACCCCTTTATCAGGGAAGAGATTTGTAGGGAGGAGGCAGGGGATTAGCCATCAAATTACCAGGCAGACAGCATCCCTGCTCCAGGGTTGTGAAGCAGTAATCTCTAAGGCTAAAGGGGGAGATCCAGATAAAGGTTTTGGGATTGGTGCTGTGGAACTCCAAATTGTGCATAGGCGGAATATACAAGTGTGTTTTAGGGGTTCAATATTTTTAAGCAAGCTTTCCCTTCAGTTGTTTGTTATGGAAACTACCTTCACAGAACAAGACAAGACCACATCGCATGCTTTCATGATGTTGGGCTTTGTGGCATCACAACCAAGCCCAACACCCCACAGCGCAAGTCTAGAGGAAAAGCTTTTAAGTAGGAATGCTGTAGCTAGGCAGGGCTGGTGGAATTAAGATTTCAGTGGCATTGCCCATGGTTCTTGTATTATCACCCTCCCTTAAACAAGCAGTGCTCTCCTCAGAGAATACCCCCTGGACACAGGAATGTTTCATCAATGCCGCAGCCTCCAGCATCCTTACCGGGCCACAGTGGGCCAAGAGGCGCTGCGCAGGCAGGCTATAAATAAGTCAGGCGTTATAATGAAGCCAAATGAATCTCCATCCATCTTCCCAAAACAAGCCTGGGACCCAAGAGTTCTGCAGGAGGAAGAGTTATTACCTGTGTTTGAGGATTGAGCCACAAGATGAACAAAAACTAAATGTTTGATCTTGAACGCATCCCACCACAAAACACACATTCTGTGCTCTCCAACGCAAGCATGTCCAAATCCGTGTATGAGTAGCTAAGAGTGTGAAGACTCGTTATTTCATTAGAAGTGACACGCGTGGGCTGATAAAAGAAGTGACAGGAGGGCTGATAAAGTAATGAAGCAGAATGTCAGGTTTAAGCACAGCAAGGCATTAGAAGAAATTGGGAGGCTGAGCAAACAAGGGTGCTGGTGGAGGCCCAGGGATAAATCAGCCACATGATTATACTTCCTGAACCAAGCACAGAATAAATTAAGCCTACATTTTTTTTTGTTTGTGCAGTTAAGCATCACAGTTATCCCGCCATAATGAAGAGGAAGGTAAAGCTGCAAAGTTCATTTCCCTTTAATGGTCGTCCAAGAGGAAGAAATCTGACCTTGTTTTACTCCAGTGAAAGACACTACCTCAGCAATAAGATCAATATCAGTGTACCATGGAATAACTGAGTGACATAACAGTTTAGTGCATGAATACAATCATGCAACAGAGACAACAGTGATCTCTAGCTTTCTCCACTTTCAGAAAATAGTTTAATGCATTACAGAATTTCTATTTGCCATGGTCACTGGACGTTTCGGACCTGCGCCGTCGCATAGTGCACATATACAAGCGTGAGCTTTGGCCTTGTCATACATGCAGACTACAGAAAAATGCAGCTACCCCTGGAAATGGAGGCTGTTTCAATCAATGTGGAGGCGTAATGGGATGATGTGGAATTGAAATGAGTTTTGTGCAAGGGGGAAAATGTCCTCTCTGACAAAGCGGATTTGTGTTCCCGTTGAGAAACCCATGGCTGTAATGCAAAAAGCCACGGTTTAAATGAAAGGTGCAAGGCTATGAGCACAAAACAGACCTCTGATGGTAAGCTGTAACAGGCCATAAAAGATACATTTAAAATGCAGAATAAAATATATAATGTAAACAGGAGCGCGGAAAAGGAATGAAGGGGAGGAAAGACAAGAATGTAATCTATGCTCCGAGCGCCCAGATTCGCTTCAGTTCACTTTTAACAATGACCGAAAGCTACTCTTTAATGGATGTAGTGTTTGTTTGTTTGTTTGTTTTAAACAGGACGATTTCCATTCATCGCTTACTTACTTACAACAAAAATAACAATGCCATCCCTAAAATAAACCTGTCTCGGATATGATCTCGTGTCAAAACCTCAACGTGTGCGCGGATGTCAAAGGATACGCAAAGACCTACTTCGATCAAATGAGCTCTCTGCTTGGGGCAGCTGAGAAAAGCATTCTTGTCAAAACACTGGTGATTTTAGTGGTAAAGAAGGGCCTTTTTTTCGAAACCTTCTCCTCAGCACCTGTCACAACGAATAAGTCGCTGTCTGCAAGAAGGAAGTGTCACAAATAAAAGCACAAAGTGACTATCAGCACAGCTAGCACATCACACAGGCAGTGGCCGCTGATTGACATCGCACGTTATGCGGGATGTATCTGTCACACTCATAAACATGTTAACTGTGTAAACATGTTTATTTAGTATTGAGAACTGGGCCTCGTCAACATAAAACAACTACCTATGACCTTGTCAGCGTCGGGCAACAATTGCTGACACCCAACGAATGAACACCCCCCTCGCCTCTGCCAAGATTTTAAAGTCTGAGACCAAAGAATTTGTTTAAGCATCAGCATCAAAGCTTTGAACTTGAACAACCCAACAAACCCTTCTGTGTTTTCTATTTACAGTATGTGTCGCGGCAAATGTCTTGCTCCACTGACACAGCCGCCTTCACAGAGATTGATCTGTGATTGTAAGCAACTTCTTTCTTGTCCCAACAGGCATGAGAGTGATTAAGCAAATCTGTCATGCGTTAACAAGTCATTACACATCACCCAATCCACCAATGATGAGAAATCAAGTTCTATGGAAAAATCCATATGCTCAGCCCATAATTACTTTTGAGGAATCCGTTAGGGAGAGAGATTGAGTGACTGACTGTTCCTCACAGGGTAATTTATTCAGAAGGAAAGACTTCAACCAAGACAGCCTTTTGAGCAAAGCATATTATATAGGCCATGTTTGGTCTGGGAATTTAATAAAAGAGCAGTGGTACACAAATGGCTGCAGTTATTTCTTCAGGACATCACTTAATGTTTCTCTGGAACGTTAGTGCTGATGAGGTGACTGAGGCACAGTCGCAAAAGAGGACGGCCTGCCCGGCGGAGGTGAAGGACATCGACTTACAGATCACCCAAGAGGTGGACAAGGGTCGCTCTGTTTCAACAAATGACCACAGTTGACAGTTTGTCATTTTTGTGACACTACAGAGCTGCTGAGTGGACATTTTGAACCAAACTGAACCATCTTTTTTTTTTTCAAGTAAGTCTAAGGGAACCATTTGAGATCAGCAGTAACAGAGGTAGATTCCACACTGAACAAAAAAGAAAAAAAAAACAACAACCGATTTTTGGTACAAATAGCACAAAGTTCCCATTACAGCAGAGCAGACTTATGGGGACGTCTGGCCCTTTCAAAGGCCAAACAAAATGAAACAAACATGCTGTCTTGGCTGTGTTTTTTGAAAGCTTAAGACAGCTTTGATGGAAAAGGTCAAAGTAAAAGATTTTCCCACTGACATCAACCCTCCTTTTGTGCTCCAGAGTTACTGAGTAACAACTGCCACATTTTCTGTGGCCAAGATTAAAAAACTCGGTCAAAAACTTTCTCAGTTGAAAGATTTATCACACAACTGCATCTGAAGGGAACATTTAGAGCTGGTTAAACGGGATCAAAAAGAGTCCTGCAGATTTACTCATAACGGTGTACTTCACAATTATAGGAAAAGCAAAACTTGAAGACACACAAAGAAACACCCATTACAGCATATGCTTTGTGGCAACCAAGACTCAACCATTTTCCACAAATCACATTTTGTGACTTTCAGAAGTTCTCCTCTGCAATTATCTGGGATTTCAAAGCCTTTCGTAGCCAACTTCTAACTGAAATTCTTGTTCCTGAAATTTTACCCTCGAGATTGCCCAGGGAGATATAGACAACTGAAAAAGCAGGTTGTTTAGCCTCAGCGTAGGCCTAATGCAGTAGAGCTGCAGGGTGTCTAACCTTAGCAGCGGTAGCTAAGGGACATTCTATGGCCCTTCTTTTCAAAGTCCTCTGAATACGTAGGGGAGGGCTTGCACCAGACAAGGCAATTTGCCAGAGAGCCAGCCAATAGAGCTAAGCCAACACGAGGTTAAACTATTGTTTTGGCTTCACAAGCAAGAGTGAGCAAGGACAAAAGTAAGGGAGACAAAAGAGTAGTAAGAAAATACCTGACCACTGAAGTGTAACACATCAACTTATATTGTTACTTTTATTATACCAAGCAAGTTGCAAGAAGTTAGATCCCAAAACAAAAACCAGGGTACTGGGAGAGGGATACACAGGCAAATGAAATTCACACCATCTTACACAGTTCACCCACTTTCAAAAAAAATGCACCTGTGCCTCTTTACTCGTTTTAGGAACTAAAAAACTTCTGTTTTTTTCATGTCAGGCTGATTATGTGGCAAAAAATTCGAACTTACCCATGTATCTCAAGTAGGTCCACTTAAATAAAGAAATATTTTAAAGAAATACTTTTTATTCCTCTTTATTGCGAGGCACTTATTCCAGAAAGCAAGTTTCCAAATCCTACAAAAGAAAATCCAGCAGTATCGGAAAAGATTATTCCTGAAAGATACCCTGTGTGAGAGAAAGTCGTCTCCAGTTCCTGCTTAGTTATTCCATTCACAGCATTTCATTAAACCAGAAGAACTGTCTTTTTGCTCTCCAGTAATAAGTTTCCAGCTGTGGCTATATCGCAGAGTAGCTTGGGAAGAGATCCTTCAGAGTCACAGCTTGTTCACACACTGAGGGGCAGTCGGGGACTGCCTGGGAGAAGCCAAACCCACCGTGTGATGTCATGGTGTCAAATTTCAGTATGAAAAGGGAGGAGGCTTTACCTTTTTGAACTCTGACCAATGATCATCTTGTGGTTTACCTGCACGTAGAAGGGAAGGAGTATACGTGATTGTGATGCACTCCCGCTGCTTAGAGACTGTATCTGGCTCTTATCTATTGATCACCTTCCAGGGAAAAGACTGTCCCAGTGTAAGCTCACACAGGCTAATGAGCCCTCACTCTTGCTTTGAAATGAAACTCAAGCATCTGCCCTGCCATTATTAGTGAAACTTAACTGGTTAACTAAGTTTGACCTTGAGACTTAAACAAGTATTCCCCAGGGACCGTGATAATACATGCCCGCCAATGTGTTTTGTGGATAACGTAACGGTTACAAGAATATTTTTTCCTTCTCTCTATATATTGAAAAAAAAGGAGAAGATGCGTCAGGGGGGATAAATATGCAAAACCCTCATTCTTAAAACTGCAAGGCATCGAGTACACACATACACGACTCGCAAACACACTGGTTCTCACTCCCCCTGGTCAAACTCTGCTAGCCATGGAGCTAATCATCCACAACAGATGTTCAGAAATGTTCAGTCGGATTTATGACGGAGCTCAGAGGAACAGCCAAGTCAGCCTCTGGTGCTGTTTTCTCTTCTGTCCTACAAGGACAAGGGATTGCACCGAGAGAGGATGTCAGCACAACCATTCTCTTCCCCAAAAACATTCCCTCTCTCTCTGAGCTTCGCCATGCGAGACGCCCGTGCCTTAATAGCTCACAGAGCCTCCGGACCTTGGGGAGAGGTTTGCTCATTTATACCAATGATACTGTGTGGACTGTAACTTGACTCATTGAACAG
>NW_005187432.1:3526870-3555842 GCF_000239375.1 Pundamilia nyererei | reverse complement strand
GTTTTTTTTTATTTTTATTTTTTTTATTTATTTATATATATAGTGGAAATGCTGTTCAATGACTCAATGAATTCAAAGAAAGGATAAGATTTTAAAGACAGGCCATCATTTTGCAATAATATTTAAATGATTCATATTACTTAGATTTTAATGTAAGTGGAACTAAGTTTTAAGAATTGGACTGCTGTGGGCTAGTTTCATTCTGGAAAGTGCCAGTATAGTAACTTTAATAAACTAACATAACAAAAGACAATCACAATGAGATTCTATAAAGGACAAATAAAGCTTTTTACCAAGAGTAAGAATGTTGAATCTGTTCCAGGCTTAAACTTTACTGGAGGAAATGGCAAACTGCAACGTGCTCTACATTTCTCTTTGTTGTTAACAATGGAAGACAGTCTGATTTTACTGGAGGCTGCAGATCTGAGAACACAACAGACATTTCTGCAAGAGAAAGAATTGTTTTATCTTTAACATTCTTTCTAGCTTATAACAAATTGGATGTGGGTCATCTGATTAAAAAGTGATTCAATTTGAAGGGACTAAAATATAAATATATTTCAGCTGCATGGGCTTAAAAAAAAACAAAAAAAAAAAAAACGGAATTGAAAGACAAATGGGGATATCATGCATGCACCGTGGATAGAAACTTACTGAAATCTACATCACAACTATCTGCAAAAAGGAGAACAGAACAATCTGGATGTTTTGGAAGCCTCGTATTTTCTTAGACTCTCTTGAGAGTTTGAGAGAACCTTCTGGAAAATAATTATTACACCCACACATCCCCGGGGAGAGGAGAAAAAGTATATCTGTGGGTGTAAACAGCTTGTGCCACATCAAATGTCAAATGAATCTGGGATGAAACTGTTGAACAAATCACACTTAAGTAAAAGGCAGGAGTAAAGATCATTGGTCGGTGGTCCCAACAGCAGTGTGGGAGAGAAAATTAATTGTAAGCTACAGTCATGTTTGCTACTGTATTGTGTCAGCTGCACAGCATGAACTGTTTCAAATGTAATCTCATTTTAATGTAATGTAAAACTCAAAACACAGATGGAACCTGAGCAGTAAGAACCCCCCCCGCCCAGATGCAAGATTAAAACTGTTGCCTCGAGTGAGGTTTTGAGGCTCAGGCTGTTTTAGGACTTATCTTTGGCCCCACCCCCCACCCCCTTCAAAGAGCTCGGATTGAGTTGGAAGCACCCCCACCAAGAGAATTTATAACATTGTGACAACCACCCATCCCCCGCTCATTTCATTAGGCTGAAAAAAGGGGTTGACAACCTCTTCAATCTGAAGGAGCCAGCCTCTCCTTGATTTAGGCCAGTCTGCAAGCCTCAGTTAATACATTTTAGGGTAAATTTGATTTGTTTTTTTTTAAGATAGCTTTTTTTTTCTGGCTTTATTTTAAATGCATGGATAAAATCTGTTGTGCAACTCCAGGATTATTTGCAGGTGAAGAGCCAATGAATCAAACTATCTTAACTCAGCTTCTCTGTGGTACCTTCATTCATCTGATGGGATGCTGCACTGGCTGCTGCAGGATGGGATGAATCACACTGGCCCTGGGCTTTATCAATATATCTGTCTGCACCATCTAACAAGTCTCCCAAAACATTTTAAGAGGGTTCTGCTTCGAGGTAAGTTTCTTGGTATAGATCCAGCAGAGTACCAAGCAAATGAATGACCACAGCATTACAAAAATAAGACATATTTGTTGAAACACTGCAGTCTAAAATAATGTATAGCCGTATGTACACATACAATTTCTCCACAAAAATTTAAAAATCCTTAAAAAGCACTCCAAACAGATGTGGTTTATTTTCCCATTCAGTGGAATAGTTGATGGACAGAACTGTGGCTGCATGCCAGTGAAAGAATGCTGACCTGTGTCGTAAACACTGAGCTGTGAAAGTCAGTGTGCTGCTGCTGCTGATGGGCTCTTAAGACTAGCACTATGTCATCGTGCCCATAAGCACAGCTGGGTAACACCTGTTAGTTTAGAATTCCCAGTCCAGTTCACAATTTAGTGAGGCTTGGTTACTGCCATTAGTCTGTGAGCTAATTCACCCCCAGATAGTGCGCTGTGGTATTTACATTACATACATGGTTCATATCATAACTTAAAATAAATCTGCAGGAAGCACGTAGCAGCAATATATACAAACATACACATATACACTAATATATACATGAGGTCACCCAGGGGATTATAAAAAGCAGCTCTTGCACAGAGTAAGTAAACCACAAAATGGCTAGCTTTAAAATGCAGCACAAATGTATCTTTTGCGACTTCTGCCTAACAGTCGCACCACCAAGGACGCACTTTTGGCCCTGATTTTTTCCTCAAGACTGTCTGCAGATAACACTGGCTCCAACACTGAGAGGTAGTGATGGTACATGGCAACAGGAGGTGTAAAAAAGACAAGGACACAGAGCACATAAAAACACAGATAAGATTGGTCTCATGGAGCTGACCTTCAGTGGGTACTGGCGTGTGTACATGCTTGTACAACTATAGGCCCATGTTATGTAGTTCATGTGAATTTGTGCATATGTCTCTGTGCCTCTTTGCCCTATAATGTCTCCATAGCGCTGGGTGTATATGCTTACTGTTACTGAGTGACAGAATCAAAGTACAGAAAAAAAAAAAAGGGTGGAACTTCTACAGGAAAGCACCTCTTGTCTACTACTACTACTACTACTGGTTGAAAAACAACTAGCGCTCTCCATTACACTGTGCTGCTGACAACTAGCAGGGCAAGCTCTCTAAGGGGAACAGCAGAGCATGCCGCCGAATGCATGAGACAAATCATTTTTATCTGGGACCCCGGCGGGTATTGACAAACCGGGGATGCATTTAGATAGCCCAATTAAAATGGGGAAATGAAGCAACATTGAGGCACTTTACAGAGCTGTGGCCCTCTCTACCCTCTAGCCTTTTGTGCTCCTTGAGCCCTCCAGAGTATGACTTCCTTGCATATGGCACTCGGTGAGGGGGTATGGGGGTGGCAGGCAAAGCAAAGAAGCGGGTGGCTCGGAAAAGTTGCTTTCGGGTGAAATATGCAATATGAGAAGCAATACCGAGCCCGAGTGACATTGCATCATTTATACTGTTTCATCTTGCATGCCTAATTCTTGCACAGTGCTGCTCCCGAGGAGTTGTACTGGCTGCTCTAGCACTAAGATGATCTCCAGTGGGTGAAAAGGCATATAAACAGGGTCACAGACAGCATGCAAGACAGGGAAGTCAGTGCATGTCTGCAACTTCAAAGGGCAAACTGGCAATCATTGCTATAGATACTGGCTTCACTGATCCAAACGTATCACAGCAGGTGACCTTCAGTGTCATCCACTCAAGCATACATGGCTTATTTCACGTCTCTTATCACCTTTATATGACTGGTCTAATTTTCCGACCTCTTTTTGTCTTTTTGATCAATGTTCATTCCACAGAGATTACCGTCACATGCATTTTTTTATTTATTTATTTTTTAGAAAAGCTACACCCACACCCACACACACACAAACAAACATCCATCACATTCTTGCAAGTATACTGAAAGGTTACAAGACCAGGATGCCGTTAGATGTTTCACCTTCTGTGTAGGTGGAGAGAGTGATAGCAAAAGCAGCCTAGTTTGTTTTCCAATAAAGAAAAAGTCAGCGTGGAGAAAGCAATGCTGTGGTGTGCTGCGACCAGCTGTTCAGCAGTGTTACATTTCACAGGCTGTCCGCAAAGATGCAAGCTGTTTCTGCAATGCATCCAATTTTGTGAAGATGTTGTCAATGGAGAAATAGATATCTGTCCCTGATTGTTCTCTTGTTTTCACTCCACATTTTACTCAAAATGCGACAAACTGCCATTATTTCTGGACAGCAGTTTTTCAAATTAATCATGTAGATTTTTTCCAGTTCCAAGATAACATTTCTATATATATGTAAGCCGGCATCCAAACGGGTAATAGAAACTCGAACACAAACATGTACTAAAGAATAGTCTCTGCAATAGCTCAGATGCAGCAGGTATGGCCTGCGCCGAGGAGACTTTGATAAATCTGAAAAGCTTTCAGTGAGAAGCTCCTAATAAAAGCCCCACAGAGTCGTCTCTCCCAACCAGAGAAGGCTACACTTTGTCTCTGACAGGAACGCCTTCCAGATGCTTTCCTTCAATAAATTTCCACCTCAAACAGAGCACACTGTGCTAGCACTCAAGAAAATGATTATCCTGACTGGCTACGAAGAGAAGTGTCAACTGCTTTTCTAATACACTCTAGGCTTTGTGCGTGTCCAGCGTCAATATGCATTGGACTTCAGCCACACGAAAACAGAACGAAATGTGCTTCTCGCATTTCTAAGGAATTTTCCAGAGAACAAACCCAATTTTGTTCAAATAAAGCATTTCATTGTCCTAATAATTTGCCAATAGCATTTAGAAAAAAACAACTTGAACACAACAGGATGCTTTCAAAACCACAAATCAACGTCAACGTGGTTAATAGCTCTCATTAGTGAAATCTCCCGAAGCTTGCTTTGCACCACAGTACATCCCGTTGCTGGAGTAAAAAGAAAGGGGACGTGAAATTATTCCCTCTGTTAGAGGAGGCTGTGTTCACTTATGAAAGAAAACAAACCACAAATTAAATAGAAAAAAACCAAACAAACACCAACATGTCCTAGTAAGGCACCGAGTCACAATGTGCCCCCAGAAGAGGTTTGATAAGCCTTTATATTGATTTGACACGTTTCTTAAACACATCTGGAGAGATCAAACACCATTTCTGAGAACTCCCAAGGAGGATTTTAGCCAGAGCTGAGAGGAAAATCAACAGCACAGTAATAACATTTTTTTAACCTCTTTGGTTGAATAGGGTTTCATTTACTCAAGTATAACAAACATGAGCACATTTCTATGAAAATAAGCCTCGTATATGCAGACCATTGTTCCCTACTTATATAGTCACTGCCTAAAGGTCTATTTTGAGCCACGATAACCCTGATAAGATATGATTTGCATCACTTTCATGCTCGTCAAACCAATCAGTGACCCCTCGTGTCCTTTTGTAGGGAGAGACTGTCATCCTGGAAAAGACTGCTTCCATCAGGATAGAAATGCTTCGCTGCAGATAAAAGCGATCACACAGGACAACTATGTTTTCATTTGCAGAGATCCAGCCGTCAAGCAAGCCACATTCCCTGCGGAACATAATAACCCTTTCATTTGTCACCCATCTTCTTGTTGCATGAATAGCTGATGCTGGGCTGATTGCTTATAGCTTTAGAAGTGTTATGGTAGTTAGTTAATGGAATTGCCACAATGCAATTCAAATATATTTAAATAAGTATCCCAATGTAGGAGACAACACAACAAATTTTGCTTAATAATAGTTTAAATGTACCCATTTTTTTTTAATTTGGAATATTAGCAAATGACTACATGTAATTCAAATTCTGCACGTCAGCCTTAGACCTAGCATGCATGGATCCCTTAGCAAACGCACACACATACTTTCAGCAGAAGAAAAGCCTGTCAAATAAAAGAGTAATCCATCACTTGGGCCATTTTGCATTATGCAGGGTTGCTCTCTCCAGCAATGGTTGACTGACAAGGCCCTCTGTTGACCAAAATGGGGGGGGGGGGAAATGACATCATCATCACTCCACAGCTTAAAGCAGCAAAAAGAATTTAATTTTTTTTTTTAAATTTGTATTTAGTATAAAATAGTATCATTTTTAAATGCATCTTTCTTTTACTGCAGCAGTGTTAGATTACTCAATAGGTATCTTTATCTGTTTAACTACAATTTATCTAGATTTAAAGGAGACCTCAAAGTAAGACGGATTAATATTTTACAAATTTTAAATGATAAGCATGAGAAGATGATGGCCCTATAAGTTAATGCCTAGTGCTATTAAATATACCCAACAGTATAACTAAATAACTGGCCAAAGATAAACACTAATCTAAGCCTTCCACAACTTACTGGAAATCTCAGTGCTTTTCTCCTCAATTAACAATTCATAGCATGGAGTAACAAATGGACTTCAACTGACTAGAAAGCTATCCCAAAATAATTAAGGAAATGAAATATTCAATACAAAACTTCTTATTATAGCAACAGTACCTCATAAATTTAAAGGGAATAAATGAGTGGATTAATCTGTGTGCTAATGGAGAAAAAAGCCAGTCATTTCGCTTTCTTCCAATTCAACTCCATTTAGCCTTTTAAGAGTTACACCTTCTATTACTTATCTCTGGGATTTCTAGCGCATGGCAGATCAGGCAAAATGGGTTTGAGGCATTGTTCTCCATCGTTATATAAAGAGGACTCCGTGGCTAAAGAAGCCAGCTAATAACGACAAAGATCTGAGCTTAAGTGCCCCAGGGGGAAACTGTTTTTCCCCCCCTCTCTCTTCAAAATGTTCAGAGCTCTCTGTGCCACTTTTACCTTTTGAAGGGGGAGTTTTACTAAATGTAGAAGTGCTAAGTGCAGGGCTGAGGCAGGCACAGAAATAAAAAGTGTCCTAAGAAAGAGTTTTTCCACAAGACCGAGGGGGAAATACCTGCACATCTAATCCTAAATTCACAGAGAATTTGTCAAATCCAAGCATATCCAATTACTAATGTTTGACTGGTTTTTACATATTTCATTGGAAAATTTGTACAGGTACCAACCATACAGCTGAAAAAACAATCCCCAGAAAAAGCCTTACTTATATTTGTGCCGTCAGCCCAACGTCTAAGCTTACAAAGACTTCTGGGACTTTGACAGTCAAGTCAGGGCAACTGCCGGCTCTCTCAGACTCCAGTGGATCATATGAGGGAAAAACCCAGGCACTTCAAGGACGTGATCAGCAACACAAAACAGAAATTAAAAGGTACTGAAACCTTTCTGAGTTTAACTGAAACAGCAGAAGACTCGGATGTTCTATTCTTGAGATAATTTGTTATGTTATATCCAAGTCCCTTTTAAATTTGAAAATCCCATTTCATGTTGGTTACCCTTAAAGAAATATATTAGTTGCAATGAACATAATCCACTTGATACTAGCTTTACTGACTGAGATATCATCTAACTGCATACCAAATGTCAGTATTTTGGAGGTTTTCTTGAGAACCCTCATAGGTCACATCGAAAGTTAAATTAGATTTATTCTTATTATGGGTTTTCTGCATTAGAGTGTTCACACTGGGCGCGGCAAAGAGATCAGCATTCCTGGAGTTACTAAATTCCATCAAGGCTCCCCACTGTCTGAGGCACCAGCATGGCATAAAGTGGGACACCACGCTGGTAACACTGAAGCAACGTTGTACTAGCATACCTCCCCAGGCTGAATTCAAATATTTTAGGCAGAGGTCAAAGCCATAGCAGAGGTCACATGGTGGGTATTACTACACGGCAAACACAGCATGCCACCGTGATCACAGATCAGACTTTTAAGATTCTCAGCATAGTTTAGAGTTAGACTGTAAAGGTACAGCCACTACGTCCACTATTTGATCAGTTTGCTCTGAGCCTTGCGGCTGATCCCATCGGACAGCCCCAAACTGAAATGTTAGGTGAACCGTGATGCAATTTCCTCCAGCATTTCCTGATGCATCCTCGCCTATAAAACGGCTTCCTGCTCAGAAAATGTTCAGATCTCTTCTGAGCTCTTTAATGAGTTTTGCCCCTCCAGTTATATTCCTACTAATATTAAGAACAGCATTACAGTGGACAAATGCCACCTCTCATCATGGTGCGACAACGAACCAGGCTACACTCTTCTTTTGAGCGTGACCTTTGAGTCTAAATGTGTCAAATGTGAAAACGTGCCACCCTGCTCATGAATCCACATTTGACTTTTAAATGTAAACTGTATGTATGGATCTGTAATAAGATTTGCATTTTAATATATTTCTAATAAAATCAGGTGCAACACGCTATGTAGACTACAGTCAAAAATATGTCCAACTGATAATCAACCCTGACAGGAAGGTTACTGCAGTTCAGGCCTGATTTCATATTTCAGGTATATACAGCAGACATATGTAACCACAACAGAGGCGTGACCACAATGAGGGTGCTGTCTGCATCAGCCTAAACAATTTTAGAATAAAAGGTGCATTACAAACAAAGAAGATCAGATCTCTATAATGAATAAATGCATTTATTTGTGTAGCATTTCTCATTCTGATTTATGCTATTCAATTATCTGCACATGTGGGCTAGGTTTATGCTTGAGGGCTCAGTTGGCAAAACAACAGCTACAAAGAGGGAAGAGCTTAGTTTCTAAAAGTCTTCCTTTGTTTTTAATAATAATCGAATAATCTGATCTTTATGACCATGCAAACCGTTCGTACTTGAATGGTACACTGGGGCGATTCTGGGGATGAGTGTCCCAAGAACAGTTCAACACCACACTAGGAAATCGAAAGATTAAAACCAAGAGTTTTAATGGATGACCCGGTCTATCGCCACAGTCATGCTGGTGAATATTATTATTACAGATATCAGTAAATGTTAAAAAAATATAATAAAATATATTTTGCGTTTCATGCAAGTCTTGAGCAATTGTTGTCTAACCTTTCTGACGGCCTCCCAAAGTCTTTCTTTGGACATTGGCTACTTTTTCACTCATTTTCAATCCAGTCCTTGTACTTGACCATTTTCAGAGGAATTCTTTGTTTGTTAAGCTACTTAACGTTGACTCACAAATAATGTTGTGTCTACAAAAATTCCCCATTTTCTTTTTTGCACAGTGCTGAATACACTGTTAAAACAAAACATAATAGCTGTCACGTTCCTGGGTCTGTTGACCCAGCGTTTTAGTTTTAGTTTATTTTGATGTTTATGTTTAAGTTCATTAAGTTAATAGAAGTTCATTTGTTTATTAGATCCCCCTTGTGTTTTCTTCCCCTGTATTTAAGTTTCTCTAACCCTTTGTGTTTCATGCTGCGTGTCTTATGTTATCAAGTTTGTGTTATGTCTGCGTCTCATGTTTCCTGTTTTATTTTGAAGGTCTGTGTCCTATGTCAGTATAGTCAGCTTTGCTTCCTTTGTCTCGTTATGTCAGATTAGTGTCAGCTGTTTCCCCATGTGTTTCCACTTCCCCTCATTACCCTTGTGTGTATTTAGTCTGTGTGTTTCTGTTCATTCATTTTCAGGTCGTCTGTTGTTCCATGTCATGTTTCCAGGATTTTTCCATGTTTAAGGTTTTGTTCTTTGTTCAGCATTTAATTTTCCCAGTTTAGCTCTAGTTAGGTTGTCTCCTGTGTGCATCTACCTTTTGTTTTTGTACCTTTTTATCAGCCATATTAAACGGCTCGCTCTTTGTTAACATTCAAGTTTTGTTCCCTGTTCCTTGGTGTCTGCATTTTGGGTCTTCTTCGCAACTTCATACAGAGTGCTGCCGCACGCTGTGACAAATAGGCATCCAGTTGACTTGGGAAAAAATCTCATCATCATTTATTTCAAGTCAGCTGTATCAAATTTCATTAAACTGTACAGGTGTATATATTAACTCAGACATATAAAAATGCATTCTTGAGGGAAGTAAGTCTTCTGGAAACCCTGTGACTAATTTTCAAGGGGAGAGACTTTGAAATTCTGTCACCAGATGGCCAATACAAGCCACCATGGCAGAAAAATATGTTCACTGCTGAATTAAACTAACCCCGTGTCCCTTAAGTGACTATGCAAATTAGTCTAAATGTCAAATACCTAAACTAAATTGGCAATTTAAATAAAGTAGCTAAACAGTAACTGAATAATACAAGTGGAGAAATAGGAATGGTCTCTGGGGCAAAATATGACTCAAATTTAAACAGCAAGTTGGTCTGCCACATAAAATCTAAATCATTACTGAGGGTTTATTGTTATCTAAATATTGCATATTATGTATCGCCCAGTTAGGCGTGCCATTTGATATACAGTATTTGCGTAGGTTTCTCCTTCTGTAAATATTACACATACACTAACAGTGAAATCTGCTCAAACTCTTGCAGCTTTTTTTGGACACAAAAACACACAGGCTTTGATTTGCAAGTGCAAACACGCGGGTAAAATCCAATCAATACACATTATTGGCTTAGTGAGAGTAAGGTTTAAAGAAAACAACTATCCCATCTAAGGGAAAATACTCTGAAATCATTGAAATCCAAAATTAATATTTCCTGTTAACTCTACTGCAAACCTTTTATTCCTAATTTAGGTCAAGTGGAGATTGCACCACAGTTCTCACGTTTAAAGGCTAAATGACACCAGCTTACCACAGGCGCAGCACCGTTGTTAAGATGAAAATAATCAAAGCGGACAAGTATTTCTAAAAACAAGCTACGACCTTTCAAATTTGAAGGGGAAAGGCTGTGTGTACATTTACAAAACGCGAGGGGAAACGAAAAAAATCCTATCACAGAAATTGGGGTGTGACTAATAGGCAGTGAAAGAGCTGGTCTGTAACCTGAACTCCAAAATAATCTTGCTCAAGTCTCCATGGCCACTTTGGGGGAGCAGTGGGGGGTTTGACAAGGGGAATGGAGGACCACCTGCACACCCAGCGGAGCCAACACTTTACTGGCACCACCATTTGTTACGCTCTAGATTCCCATTACTTGAGAGCTAGGTTGGCTGGGAAATCCATCTCCTGGTATAAGGTTTATCAAACGTCTATGCAAACTGCGAAAGTGGAAAAGGGAGGCTGAAAGATCACAGACGTGCAAGGAGGCACCGAAGAATAGAGATGTCTTCACTTAAGCTGCGAGAAATCCCGTACATCAGTATTCTGGCTCACCTCACTCTTACCCTGTGTTTCTACTAATAACATGAAATAATAAATATCATAATATGATTTTAGGACACTGTAGCCAAAGATACAAGCCTCCGCATTAAAGTTATAAGTAGCGGTATAATATGCATGCAAACCAGCCTTAGCAAGCTTACTGTCAGCCCTAAATTTAATAGGCACTTGACAAAGTGAAAGCTGCTAACAGAGGTAATATATGCTGTTTATTAGAGGACAGCAACAGCCAAGTCTTGTTGGAATGCCAGCAGTCAGAGTCTGTGGTAACAACTTAAATCTCCATTAGTTTCACTTGAACTAATAACTGAAAACCTACACTGCATTAGACCTGAGGGGCTTGTGATGTGCTTTCCTCAGTTTACTGGTTTTAATCTGAAGTCAAAAATGATTAGTTACTGAATTAATTGATAATAAAAGAAAATTAATAAGTCAGTGATTGTGAAAGTAGCTGTTGTGATAATTGGAGTTCTGATTTACTGTCTTAGTAACACAATGAGTTAAAAGAATGATCCTAATCATTTTGAAGTCTACATACAAGAACCCTGCCTCGAGTATACGTGTAAATGTTGGTGACCTGACACATATGGCATACAGATTTAAAATTTGGGCCCAGTAAATCGTTGTTGGGTTCACAAGGTTAGAATCTGGGGCCAACAGAGGCTTTCCTCCATACATAGAGACAGACATCCTTGAGGGCTATCCTTTCTACATGGTTCTCTGCATCAATAATACAGACTGACATACACAAGATACTCTCGAGGAGAGCCAGTCAGTTTGCGTCGCCAGAGTGCTTGCTGTGAAATAAACAAATGAGAACTGACAATCCTTGTGATAGTCCATACATCCTCATGAACAGGATACATCCTCGTCTGCTATATCCAACCCCGATGGAGTTTACACAGAATCCAGGTGGCTTTGTTTTCCACAACAAAAGACATTACGGAGACAAAAGGATCACCTCCCCAAAGATATAAAAACAGTTCAAACCTAATTGAAGGTTCTTGGCAAATATATATATATATAAAAAAGAAAAAGAACATCAAGTGACAGTGAGCGCATTCTGTAAACGACTATGAAATACACATCAGACGTACTGAGCATCTGGGAGAAGCAGCACGGAGAACGTGAACTAGGGAAATGTCTGTCAGGAGTTGAAACAGACCTTGAAGAGCGTAGAAATTCTATTAGTTACAACAATGTATGGCTCCCAGTGGGATTTTGCAAAATGTGCGGGAAAGAGCAAAGATGTGCTAAAATGTATTCAACCGTAACAAAGAAAATATTTGTAAGAGATTTTCCACAACAACGTTTAAACAAAAGACTGGTATCTTAGCAGATTACCAAAAATGAAAGAAACACACGACATCATTAGATCTAAAAGGCTATACCATAAACTTGGCAAAGCATTTAAAAATGTCTCCAATACATGCAGTTTACTGCTTCTCTTCAGTTCCAGCACATCTGTTGAGATTCCAGCATTTTTCTGTGTAAACTCCATCATTTCTGAAGAACACCGTACACTCCCGATAATTACGACGGATGTCTGTGACTCCAATTAAAGACATTTTCCATATCAAGTCTCCTGCCAAAGCTGTTCTGCTCGGTACACTAGTGTCTAGTTGTTTGATTTCAGTGTGAAAATATAGCTAAAAGATAGAAAAAGAAAAGAGGAGAGAAAAAAAAAAAAGAAAGTTTCGTCATGATGCACTACTACAGCTTCGCTCAGAAGTCCCTAATTAGTTGAGACATTTTGCTTAGTGGCTTGGCATTTTAGCCACAGGGGGGATGATACAGTAGATTGTATTGGACATGCTAGCAGAGGGACACAACCTAAAAGGCTGAATCAGCAGTCTAATTCCTTTGCTCTACTAAAATTGTGTAAAAAAAATAAATAAATAAATAAATCAAAAGTCAACCAACCAAGAACATGGAACACAGCATTTAGCATTGCATGCTAAATATGATAAATATGATGGTGTAATTCGTTGTCCTTTGTGCAAAGTGCACGTTATTTTAGAGAAAGTGTGGAAAATAAGCATTGCACTTACTAATATACAGACATAAGCAATTTGCAGAAACAAGCAATTACCCTTTTTAAATTTCATGCAACTCTATCCTGCATAAACTTGCTATCACAGAAGTCATTCGGCAGCGGCAAGGCTCTGATAGAGATGTTCATTAGCCTATTGCTGAGACAAACACATTTGATGGATTAAACAGTCAAATATAACAAGATGCTTGAACTGCTGTCCTGGTTGTTAAGTGAGATCAAAGTGGGGCCTGGGGGTCTGGTAAGTATGGGGAGCAGGATTGGTTCAGCAAAGCTCCAAAAGAACAAGTGCTGGACCAAGGAGATATGACATCAGACGTGTGCACTGCATTCCCCGAGGCCTGTTCTTTGGAAACTGTCAGACTGCCCTGCACCAAATGAGCTGTATAAGAGGGGGGTGCAAACATTACTTCAGAAAGCACTTCTAATCTAACAATGAGCTTCATTTGGTCATGTACCATCTTAGTAAAGGAGTTAAATATGGAATAAATCAATTTAGGGTTTTTTTTTAAAGGCACCTTGTGTTAACTCTCACTCCATTAATAAAAATGTGACACATTTCAGGGGAAATAAGACTCACAGGGGTAAATCGCAATTAATTATCCCATTTATGTCTAAAGTACATGTACATACAGCATACCAGCGCACGCAATAATGCCAAAATGTTTGCAGTTTGAAAAAAGCTTTTAGCAAAATTACATGTTTTGCTTTAAGGGAGACCAACAGTTTTGAATTTCAAGCCAAGGACACCAGACATCATGGACATTAGACATATGGATGTGTGTGGCACTCACACTCTGCTGGGGCACTTTTCTCAGTGACGCACACTATATTTGCTGGCTGATAGATTGCCTGTCCGGCTGTGCTAGTGCACATAAAGTAAGGAGACAGAAGTGCTGATAAAATGCTTAGCTTTCAAGCACATCATAACATACAGGCCTGGGTTGGCAGTTTCCATAACATCTGAGCAACACAGTTTAGTACTTTTTCTAATACAGGTTCTGACTCTCTAAATTAATTTTGCAAGACTGTGTATATTTTTCCTCTCCTCTGCCGAAGGCCAGAACACACTCAGAATATAGTCTTTGGTCAAACAGAGTTCTAGATGGCTCTCTATCACAAACACAGTTACATAGTTTAATGGCACAACGCACAGGAGTAAATGTCAAATTGGATTGGTTCTGAAACAAATGGTCAATTAATTGACAGCGATCCCAACAGAATAGAATACCTATAATCGTGAGGATCAGTGAGAAATAATTTACCAGGCAAGCCTGCCTGACATTTATTTATTGATTCCAGTGTCATAAATATAAAGATTTACAACTCTGAATCATCATTATACATTAATTATTTTTGCTGTCTGTGCAGCTGGTTAAACAAACCAGTTGCACAAACAATTCATCAACTAATAAAAGAAAAATCAGTTAACAATAAATATAATCTACTAAGTTTATACACTGAATTGACTCTAGGAAGGGGTTTAGAAACTTCCATCTAAATGTAGACCAAACCCCTGTTTATTAACAGATTTTCATCACATCTTTAACTGCAGCTAATTCCAAGAGCATAAAACACTTAGTATATTAATGAAAATAAAAGCCTAAGAGAAGCCTTACAGCAAAGGAGTGAAGGATGTTCTGAGAAAATCAGCTGCGGAGCTTGTGCTGGTGCATTAACTTGACCCACCAAATAATTTTCCTAATGTGCCTAAATCCTCGCAGGAATGTATGAAGATGGGGTCCTTTGGGGTCCTTAGGGACTAGTAAAGCGCTATATAAATACAGGCCATTTACCATATGTCTGAGGAAAATGGCATGCAGTACAGCATTGTTATCACATGAGGACCTATTACTGCCATCCTTATGCAAAGTGTGACCAATCAATTTTACTTCCTCTTGAAAAATAACACCCTGAGTGGGGAAAATCAGCATCTGCTCTGTCCCACCCCTCCATTATATCGGTGGATCATTCAAAGAAGTATGATATCATATATGCTCCGTTTCTGAGAGACGTATACAAGGGAGCAAGAAAGAAGAGGAAGCTGTGAGAAAATGGAGGAGATGGAGGCTTTTGTCTCCACATTTCTCACGGTGGGTATCGGAAACAGCCAGATGCTGTCAATCACAACTGAAGGCCAGAGAATAGACTGGCCTATTTATCTAATGAAGAGGTCAAGGGGCGGAGGTGGGGGGTAAGTGGAGCAAAGCCAAGACTGTCACAATAGGCAGTTTTTTTTTTTTTCCATCGCAGGAAATAGTGGGCCGTTTAAGGGCGGTACGCATCTTTGTCCATGTTTTGACCGCACGAACTGTCACGTTAAACTTTGGCGCCGTTTCCAAGGGAGGAAAAAAAAAAGGACCTTCTCTGACGTAGACCTGTGAGTGCCTCCGAAGGACTATAGAGCAGGATTCAGAACAGTATGTGCAAACTAAATAAAAAACAACAATTCAGAGGAACCGCAAGAAACTACCCAACCCTTGTACTGAAGTATTAAAAAAAAAAAAAAAAAAAAAAAGACTCATTCTGGCTGAACTCATTCTTAAGTAGCAGGACTACATCTTGCACAGTACAGTAACTACTGTAGGGGAAAAATGTGTGCATGATAAAGGACTGAAAAACTAAGTAATTCTAAGCAAAGCTCTCCCGTTAATTAGCCATTTAGTTATACAGTTTGTATTGTAGCGTTAAAAGCTGACTAAAACCTATTTCTTCAGCTAAAGAGAATCATCCACTGTCTTGTAGCCAGTTCCACTGACTGCTATGGTACTCAACCAGTATGATATATTGATTCTCTGTCCACTTCTCAATGAGTACTTCCTCTCTAACCGGCAAGATGGCCTGTCCCAATGAATGGTGAGAGCCCCAACGACAATTTGCAAGATGTTCAACTGCTTGTTAATGCAAATATGGGATAATCCAATTACATTGCAGCAACTCAATATATTTAGGCATAAAAACATGGTCAAGAAGACTTGTGAAATTTAAAACAAATAACAATGTTGAGCATCAGATCGAGTTACTTGATTTATGTTAGTTGAAGATGTGGTGGTTCTTGGTGCCAGATGGGCTGGTCCAAGTATTACAGAAACTGACGATCTACTGAGATTTTTCCATCCATTTACAGGAAATTGTCACAAAAAGAGAAAAAAAGTTCAGTAAAATTTGGATGGTAGGGTCAGAATTTGGTGTAAACGCCATGAAAGCATGGATCTATCCTGTTTGGTATCAATGGTTCAGGCTGGTGGTGGCATAATGGTGTGGGAATATTTTCTCTGCACACTTTTGGCCCCTTAGTACCAACTGATCATCGTTTAAATACCACAGCCTACCCGAGTACTGTTGCTGACTCCATCCGTTTATGAACACAGTGGGATTATCGGCCATGTGTGCAAAGTGTACCTAATAGTACCTAAAAGTGGTGAGTGCACACTGTGTACACTGTACACCTTCGCAATGAAAAACTGTGGTGAAATTTCCAAAATGAGTCAACAAGCTCCAGCATCACCACCACAGGTTAAACTTCTGTTAGGCGTGTGCAATATTTCACAACACCATCACACAGGAAGCTGAAACTGTGCCTGCATAGAGATGATGAATTTGAGTTTCCCATTTTGGCTTTTGGGGGATACTGGTGTGATATGACTCAATAAATCCTATATTTAGCAATACCGAGTTTTCCATAAATCCCTTTTCTAAATTGTTTTCAGTAGTTTTTTTTCCCCTAATCATAACATTTTTCATGTTCGTTTTGAGATTATTGCTTTATAGACTTTTGTCAGAGAAAATGTACAAAAACAAAAAAAACCCAAAAAAAACATACATGTAGATTTACTGTGGTTTATTGGCCATAAAGTGCGCCAGTCAAAGTGTGGGCAGTTTATGAGAGAAATTGAGACAGCTCAAATAAAGCACTTTTGAGACAAAGTTAGAGAGGAAAGGCTGGGATGGTTTGGACTTGTTATAGATGAAGCTCGCAGGCAGGAGGAAAAGAGGAAGACCACAGCGAAGGTTCACAGATGTAGTGCGTGGTGTGACAGAGGAGGATGCTAGGAATAGGGTGAAGGTGGAGGTACATGATCTGCTGTAGTGACCGTTAAAGGAAAAGAGGAAGAAATAGCCTTAACTTCCACATCAAGCGCAGCCCATATGGCTATGACTAATTAATGACAAATTACAAACTTTGATTAAATCAATTAGAGGTCAGAAGTGATAAAGTCTGAATGCTATCATTAGCTCAGCCTACAGTTCTTCCTGCATCACAGGTGGATTCTGTACAATGTGTATCATAAATTACAAGGCAGGCTTGGGTCAGCAACACGCAGCCAAATGCACTGGAAAAACTTGGCAGAAACAAGGCCTATTCAAAAATAGATAGGAAGCTAAAATAAATCGTGTTTAAAAGAAAAACAAGCTACGAGAGATAATGCCGTTACAACAACCTGGCAGTTCGTTTTTATAGCAACTCATTTTCCACTAACAGAGGTGATGGGGGAATGTGGGACAGGTGTGTAAGTGGGTGCAGGGAATTGGATGACTAAACTGCCAGGAAAGGGGGTTGGGGGTTAGGAGTAAGAAGGGAATGACAAGATTAGAGAGTAAATAGAGAGGCAAGAGCAGGAAGTGAAAAAGCATAACTGTAACAATTAAGTTTAACAACCACCTCTTTTATTAATTCCTCACTCATGTTTATGAGGGTTGCCTTTTAGGGCATTTCTAGGAATAGTTACTGCTGTAAACACATAGTTTCGTTCTTTGAAACCAAACTAACCAGGACAGAAGTACCCTGAACAGACCATACTCTGAATCAGCAATGTCTACAATAACATTACAATAACATTTCTCAGATCTCTCCAAATAGCATGTTGACTGACACTCTTACCTTTCTTAGCTGTAGGCTCCACGTCTGAAGGAAAACCTCTTGAAGGACACATTTTCTGGTTTTCCAGGAGAGACCCACGGGCCCTTGTCATCTCCATTGTCACCATAAGGTCAATACCATACAGTGCTTAAAGCTTAATGGCCACTAACAGCAAAAGGGCCAACTCGTCTGCACCACCCCTTAGCCTGCCCGACAGGATAAACACAAAATGTCTTTTGAATTGCCATGTTCCATTTTATGCAGCTTCAAGGCCGGAATAAGCAGCGGAGATTTAGATAAAAACTTTCAAACAACTCAAGAGGAGAAAAAAAAAGAGAGTCCAAGGTTTAAGCAGCTCTGATTGAAATAGCTTGGCCCTTCTACAAAAAAACAGATGATTGAATTTCTTATGATTGCTCCGCAGGCCGAGTAAATTTTCATAAAACGAATCTCAAGCATGGATTTGGGGGGGGAAGCAGACAGTTTTGAGACCTCATTTCAATAAAACTATAAATAGCATCCATAGAAAGATGAACATTTACAGAATTTCATAACCACTCATTTTTTTTCTTCATAAAACTCATAAAACTTGATTTCCTCAGGTAGTAGAAGCTGTATACGGTCCTTGTGCTACCTCGCAAGGTGTTACATTTATTTGACTACAACATCTGCATAATGGCTATTACTGTAACCATAGTAACACCTGTGATTGATGGCTTTGTTAAAAGGAATAGTTACACACCATTACACTGGTGTAATAGTGCATGGCAGTCATCTTAATAACCTGGGACAAAGCAATTACCAAGTCATTAAAAAAGGAATAGACTAATACAACATGGTGCACACAAGTGACATGCCTTGAGATCAGCCAGTGTGAATGTTTTCTTTAAATAAAAATGAAATGTGTGTGTACAGGCTATGTGTTTTGTGTAATCTCTTGGGATTATATTTTTGTGCAATCTAAGCTCATTACCTTTGCAGAGATGCTTTATTTTTTGTTCAAATCAGTCTTTGTTTCATGAGCGTTAAGGAAAGTTTGTCTGCTATTTCGCGTCTTGTCTAGCTTCCTCATTTTACACTACACGTGCTCTAATAGTGTCATTGTGCATGCTAATTTCCATAGGGAATAGATTCAGATAACAATTTGATGGCTACATCAGGAACACTTGTTCACAGGAAAATCATCCTTCTCTGTGCCTAGCAAGAGAATGAGTACAGCAGCACTGGCAGAGACTGAGACAATTCAAACTAGAAAAATTTGCATTTCCTGCGAAAATGCTGTGTGGATGCCTTAACGCTGAAGATTTCTGCTGAAAAAAGCTGAAAAAGTTGAAAAAAAACATTGCCCTGAGCAGGATTCGAACCTGGCCCTTCTGGTCTCAAGGCAGCTACTCATCTCACTGAGCCAAACCGATTCTCACAAAGAAGATGTGGAGAGACTGACAATTGTGCTGAAATGAGCAGAAGCGGCTGAGAATTGTGCTGATAAGAGGTGAAAAGGCTGAAATTTTGCAGAAAAGAGGTGAATCAGAAGAATTTCTGCTGAAAAGAGGTTTTTGCTGAAAACAGCTGAAATTTGTGCTGAAAAGAATTTTAAAAATTTAACTGTTAACTGAAAGAAATGTTGCCATAAGTGGGATTTGAACCCGGACCTCCCAGTCCGAGAACAGATGCTCATCTCACCGAGCTAAAACACAGCTCAACCAGGCAAGGAAAATCAGTGACCCCACTGATAATGTGGCAGAAATGGGCAAAAAATATTGCATAAAAAATTCAATATCTCAAAAAGTATAGAAGTTATGAGCACCAAAAGTCATAGTAATAATTAGCAGAAAGAGCAGAATTTTTAAAGTTTGAACAGTGCAAATAGCATGAAAACTGAGGGAGTAGTTAAGCGGCAAAAAACGTACGGAAGCAACCAGAATAATAAAGAATAAATAGAAACAGGAACTCAATAGAGAGAGGAGATTGAGTGAAACAGATGTGCTGTTGCTCAGAGAGAGCAGCATACATACAGGGTAAGAGCCCACACCACGCACAAAGCTAAAAACACGTGCGCAGAGTGCAGGGCCACTCGATCGTCCTGGTCGAAGACCAATCAATCCATTGCTGGTTGACTGAGATCCAATCACCATTCCCAACAGGGCCACAATGAAAGAATGGCAGACAGCCTGTGAAGACGCTCACTCTCTTGTATTAGATTGATGGGAGAAATCTTGGAGAGGTTCATGAGGCATCAAGACGAACATGCCAATAAAAACCTTGATGCCATTCAGCACTTACTGTCCGACACAAAATCTTTTCTCGTAGCTATAGTGAAACAACTTGAAATGCAGCTTTGAACCTGACAAGTACGCAAAATGAGAAAATCTACTTCTTCGGTGAGTTTGCCAGCTTTCAAGTCAGTTTCATGAGGATATCTTACTGCTAGACAATATAGGTGACTCTAAGTTCTTCAGACATGCTGTCAGACCAAATTGGAAATCAAATGTGTTTAGTGTCGTCTCTAATGGTCACACTGGGAGGTGGAATGAAAAGCCAGACGTCATAGAGACAGGATATCACTTATAATCAGCACAAACTGACAGAAGTTAACTTTATGTCTATTAAAAGGCACAGAACAAGCAGAAGCATTTGTGTGGCATTTTCAAGACTACAAAGGTCTAAAAATGAAGAAAGGCTTTCAGCTGAAGCTGAAGATTTTGTTTTCACTCTAGCACAAGCAACCAAACGAATTAATGACTTTGAACTTGTCAGATTAATCCTTTCATTAATTAATATGCGGCGTTATACTGGCTGTTTTACAGGGCAAGACAAAGCCTTTGGGGAAAGTCCTTGGGAAAATCCGTCCGTGTTGCTCTAACTGACTGTGAATAATTTAAAATATATTATTTTCAACAACTCCATAATATTAATTGGTCCTTGCTGCAAATTTTGTATTAATGAGTAAGCCTAACAGAAGCCTTTCTGTAAATATAATCAGCAGTAACATGGAAAATCACAGAGAATGGCTATTCATACGGATTCGTTTTGCCAGAACATTACTGGGACCTGATGTGGGGGCGTGAGGAAGCAGCAATGCCAGCATACAAACAAGGTGCTGCTGGCTCAAGTTACAGTATGGCCATTTAGTCTGTGTTTGCAGTCATTTTCCTTAAAAATCAGCCAAATACATCTGCTGCGCGCAGTAATTGGTGGAACATGTAAACTATAGGTCGTTTTGAACCATACACAATAAAACCACTATCTTGATTGCTTGATAGCAGATTGTCATATGTGCCCCAAAGTGCCACTCTGACTAACAGCGAGACTGCGAGAACAAATTTCAATATTCAAATTTGTGAATCCAAGATGAAAATCAAGCTCAAATTAACACATTTCGCAAAATACTTAAAATTCTTGTTTGTTTCACGTGCACGTGACTCTAAGTGCTTTCTGTTTCATTCTTGCAGGCAGTTTCAACAAGAACGACTTTATGTGGAAGGGGAAAATGTGCATTTAAATCTATTTATGTTCTTCCATTTATCTAATTCAGGGTGGCGGGGCCTGTATCCCAGCTGTGATACAGTGACAGGCAGGGTATCCTCTCAAACCCTTTAAGAAAATCAACACGAAAACACTGTTTTGGATCCATTTGTATCATGTTAAACAATTAATTGTATCGTGCTTGAATGCGTCACTAATTAAGGGGCACAAAGTCCAAAGCAGCTTGCACAGGTTCATCCACAAAATTACATTTCATTTCAGACTGAGCTTTCTGATGATACAGGAAGTACTTAACAAAAGCATATAAAAAGAATTCTCACACCTCGTGTTTCTGTTACTTTTCCTACCCTTTAGATTTTTGTAAATAGAGAATTTCAATACCCGTTTAAAAAAAATCAGTATTCTTATATTAATACCACATTAAACTCTGACAAACAGCAGAAGAATAAAAGAAAGAGCAGCTTGAATACTAGCGACCTGTCTGAACTTGATGTTTTTATCTGGGGGGGGGAAAAATGGGGGTGAAAGACTTTTGGAGATTTGCATTAGGCGCCAAGAGGATCCAAGTCAAGCATTTAAATGTGGTAATAATAAACCAGCAACAAAATAAGCTCATATAATCATGTAAAATTACCAACACTAGTTTTGTACAGTAAATGAAGTGTTGTTTCTGCATTTTGTGGCTCATACCAGGTGTATTATAAAAAATAAAATAAAATAAAAAAAACTTCAATTAAGCACAAAAGACTTGAGAAAAATTTAAGTGGCTTTAGAGTCAAATTAGGTTTTTAAGACGCTTTAATGCTGATGGAGCTGGTTGGAAGAGGGATCAGACAAGTGAAGCATGGCAGGCGCAGCAGACTGGGTAAATATTGAATTGAAGCCATAAAGTTTTGGGTGGTTTTTTAGAGTAACTGGCCTCGAGTGACAGGTCGATTGTTTTTGTCAAAGCCTGCTGGTGGGTCTAATCCTTATTATGAAGATTAATAACATACACAGCAGCCAAGATCCTATATTATTGGGTGCTACCCTGAGGCAAAACTGTCATTTACTTTTCCTGACTTTCTAGATTGACAGAAGCAATATAATCCTCATCTTCCCTGGCTGTTTATTGACGTGTCCAAGATGATCCAGCCGTGTGCGCACACTGTCGCTGCTCCTACTGTGTTAGCATTGGACACAAACATGGCACTGACTTGTTAACAGCTTGGTCAAATGGAAGCATCACTGCTGCTAATGCAAAGAAGCACAAGCTCACATTAGAGAAGTGCACCACAGCGAACGAGGGCCTCAGGATAGACACCTACTGAGCTCTGGACCTGTGGCTGCCGCAGCACTCTTCAGGCTCCGGCATGAACCCTGAAATGTCTGTCTCCTCCATCGTTTAATGACGGAGATAACCTTGAAATCTATCACACGTGTGAGGAACTGTTTAATTTCACAGCTTTTTGTGTCTAATTCAGAGTTGGGCAATTTTTCAAGTGCTCGTCAGGCTTTGCAGTGCTTCTATTCTGCTCATTTTGGACACAGTCACTTAAATCGCTCCCCAAACAAGGCAAAAATGCTTGTGAGGTATTATGATTTCTGTATTACAGAACAATAGCCCTGTGTGTGTGCATTTGGTCAACTTCTTGACAATTGTATTTGACTGTAAAAATATATTATTATAAAAGCACCCTAAAGCTACTACTCCATGACTTTTGCACAGAAAATAGAGTGAGTGATGAGGCTTTTTTAAAAATAAAAAAGATTAACCTGATACAAATCTACTGTTACTGCTTGACAATAGCTGAAATGCATCCACGCTTCATAAAGAATGAGGATTGTAAAGATGGCTTATTTCACAGTCAATATAAACACAGGCTGCAGCTAAGGAGAGAAAAAAAAAACAAAAAAAAAAAAACCTTTTCCTACTTCACGTTCATCATTTTGGCTTTCTAGTGTTGGACTTTCCCAAGAGTACACGAACACACCACATGCCATTGCAAGTGCCAGCACACAGAAAGCAAAGCCCAGCTGCTATAGAGCTGCTACATCAAGCATCACGAGCACATATTGGGTGGGCTAAAACATGCAAAAATGCCAGAGTGGTCTTTAAACATAGTTACAGAAGATGCACCAGTGCAGAAGAAGCAACAATGAATTCATCATTCTTTTGCCTAGGGTGCTTGCAGCAACACAGAGGAAAGAACACATACACAAATATGTAAAGCACCATATTCACATCTGCATATCCCTGTGAAAAATACAGTGCATTTCTGCCACCACAAATTTTGCTCAAAATATGTAAACAACTACAATATGTCACTGATAAGTCTTTTCTTTTGCTGGCTGTTTCACCTAAAAAATTTCATATTTATTTTAAACCCAAGAGGCTCAAATAATATATTCATTGGTTGCATTAATATAGGTCTTCAACATCTGTGTTTCCCCCGCAGGTTTACTGCATTTCTTCTATCACATGGAGAGAACATCTTCTGCTGCACTTCCAGGAGGCTTATTACTTGTCATCAACTGAAGTAAAGCTATTTTCTCTCTTTTTGTCTCCTGGATGGTTAACTGCTAGGCAGACTGTATGTATGCAGGCAGTCCCATCCAGCAGGGACTCTTAAATCGAGGCACATAAATTAGGTAAATAAAGTAAATAAAATGGCTTATTTGGGGGCGAATCTGTCTGTTAAGGTTTGTTTTTTGATGATTCAAGTACAGCACAGAAGAATTCAGCTCATCAGTTTTTGTGAAAGTCACACTTTTCTTTTAACTGGCTAGAAATCAAGAATGATGTGATATCATCAACAAATCATCGCGCATTTGACATTTCATAACATTCACACTTGTTGCTCATATTTAGGTTGTCACACATCCAACGCAAGACATATTTATCAGCCCAGATGGACTGACATATTATTGACAAACATTTACTTGCAATTAACATCTGTGACAAAAGAGTCCTGCAGATAAAAGCTAGAGGGAGAGAGATAATTGGCAAGCATCTTCCTTCCTTACTACTTCATGGTAAAATACATCCATTGATCTTGCTAATCTGTGATTAAGTTATTAATGCATATTCAGAAACAATTACAAAATACATGCTAATGTTTTTGTTGCCTTAATTTAGTTTGAACAAGGTCAATCACCGCCATGCTTTAGATTTAGAACTGAGTGACTACTCATCTGCTCCCAACACAGGTCAATTTGTCTCTAATCAATAGGCCCATCTCTTTCCTCAAAGAGTAAACTCATTGCAATGCTCCAGAGGTTCACAGGAGGAAGAACACACAGTCCTTGACCATGATTTGCTGCTTAAAATGTAAATGAGTCTCTGAATAATGGGACAAGTCAGCAATGAATATGCAGACGACCACAAATAATTTTTGCTTATCTTATAAATCATTTTAGTTTGTTGGCATTTTGGAGGACTTCAATTTATTGATTCTGAACCAAAACCAGGGACTGGAATACATTTCACTGCGAGCTATGGAAAGTCTCTGGGTCTGTGACCTTGTTGCTACCTATGTTTTCCTTGGGTGATCAGATCACAAACGTGCAGCTACAAATCTGTACAATTTGTAAAACCATTATGTTCGAGTCCCTCCAGACAAATTACGACAAAGTTACAATTTCCTGTGTAGTCAGGACAAGGTCCTGGATCGCTTCCAACCCAACCTTTTTTCAGCCCAGTGGAACATTGTAAGCAGTACATAATACTATCCAGCCCACTACCTGTCAGAAAGGTTCAGTTATTCACAGTTAAACCTCTGCAAATATTACCTCAAGTACAATGACAAAAGCCAGAAACCTGCACTTACTAAGACTAATGGTTACTGGCATTCAATGGTTTATTTGTTCATGGGTTTATTTAAGCAATCCAGAAGGTCAAATGTACCACCATTTCTTTAAGCAGCCAACTGATCAGAAAGAAATTCTTATTTTTCAGTAGCTACCTGGCACAAGGCAAAGCTTCATGAAAAAAGCTGGCAACATACTACAGGAGCAAACATTTCAACATTCCCGCTACCTATATACAGCAAACACTATCCAGACACTCGTTAATATTTCATTTGCAAATTAATTATTAAAAGGTAATGATAATCATAGCTCATTAAAACAAAACTATAGAGCCATCAAATACGTCTAAAACAAACACTGATCTTAATTTACACCCACATGAAGCTGCCCGTGAACTTTGTAGCATTATATAAGAGACCTGACATATCTGATTGGAATAATCCCAACGCCAGAGGGCTGGTGCACGGATAATAAAGTAACAGGCACAAGGACTAACATGGGCTAATACGGTTCATTAAAAATTTCCATCTCCGGCTGTAAAGAACATTATCACTTTGACCAGTGAAAATGGCAGCACTAACATGTGGATTCGTTTTATTTTACATGATGCAAAAAAATAACCTTACCAAGACATTTACCAACAATGCGACACTGTCCAAAATATAAGTCAAAACTATTCTAAAAGTTGTGCGTCATTTCAGAGAACCTAATTATGATAACTTTGACCAAACTGTGGCTACCATATTTGCTGCTTTCTATCAATATTATGCAAAGGTTTTCTCCTGAAAGAGTCATTTAGAACTCCAATTATTTTTTCAATTAAAATAATCTTACTCATTTCCCAACTTTCTACTTTGATGTTTGTTTGTTTGGTTGTGGTACCTCAGCAGATAAAGTATGCCTGAACATTACTTTCAGATTAGATCAAAGTGGCTCGGCTTTGTGCAGGTACAAAAGCATAGATAAGACCTGCAACAAGCAAATGTGAGAAATACCTTTTTTCTGGGTTATGACGCTTCATAATAGTGAATGTCTTGTTATTCAGTACTTGCCTTAGCCTCATTTTTGATCATTTTTAGAACAAAGATTTAAGGCATGGTGTCATGCTAGTAACTACGCTCTGTGAAAAGGCAAGAATAAAATATTGGGGAAAAAAGGTTGTAAAGACTGTTGAAATATTGCATCGGGCTTTCTTAAATCAAACATTTATGATTTTCTCAATCGTTGAGAGGAAAAGATAACAAAAACTTTAACAGCTTTTCTTTATTTTCATTGGGTCAGACTCGCAGCATGTCTCATGCTTTTCACTTCAAACCCCATCTCGTAAGCTTTGTATGGGTGGGCAATGACGCTTGCCTCTATCACTTCAGAGCTTCATACATGAAAAGCAATCACAAACAGCACTATCAATCTACTTTCCCATTTACTTTGAAAATACTCAGTGAAGACATAGCAGAGTGATATCCATGGGAAAAATGCACTTTTCAGCTAAACATTACCTTTGCCTTTCTTTATCCGAAAGCACCGCTCTCAGTGATGGGGCCCAACAACAGTAAGCTAATCAAAGAGTTAGAAAGTGGTCAGAATACTTATTTGTCTGAAATGATAGCCTGCCTGACAACTATATATAAAAAAAAAACAAAAAAAAAAAACATATCAGATGTGTAGAAAATGGACTCTACTGGTCTGTGCCGAAAAGGCAAATTAGTGTCTGTTTTCCCAACAGACACACTTTCAGGTTAAAGAAGAAAATCAACACTAAAATAATAACAACTGAGAAAAAAAATGCTTGTATGGAGAGAATTTACTTTAAGAGTATTTCATCAAACAAGTGCTGAACAAACAAACATGACAAAATTTGATGTCAAGCACTCAACTTCCTTCATCCACTGTCATTTATTTTACACTTGAGGCCAGCCACTCATAAGCTTCAGTGCTTTAATGGGGCTCTCAATGGTCTGTTGTAACGCTAACGATCTTCATACAGTCAAGATACACTGAACTCTCTCTTTCTATCTAAGGGTAGTATTTGATCACAGTTTTATTGTTCCGAGTCAGGAGGCTTAGCTCAATGGGCCCAAACGAGCATTCTCAACATTCAGCATCACCAGCTAGCTAGAACTACAGTTGGTAGCTTCTCATGTCTTTAGTTTCCTTTTACATAAAAAATGAACTCGTTTTAATATAATAACGTAGTCTTATCTTATCAGTTGATGATGTTTTCTTAAAAATATATTTCTACTGGAAAATAAGTTAAAAAGTTCCCTTGCTTGGCCTATATTACACGACACGAGCTAGCTCAGAAACCTACACACCAAAGCCAGGGGAAGGGGAGAAAAACAAGCTAATCAACATGCAGACACAGGAAGCCAAGTGAGCCAGAGTCAAGCTGCCAAGCCGCCAGATAAAGATCTGTCTGACACGGGGACCTTTTAAATAATCCACTTGTAAGTACACCGTTTACAAACTTTAACAACCTGCTTGGAAAAGCTGGTTTTCTGATGAGGGGCTGGGGGTGCAGGAGAAGATACATAATAGCTTGGACAAACATCATGCGGAGACTTCTAACACAGAGAGACTTTAAATGTCACTCATTAAAATCCAGAGTTACTGCTGCTGATCCTCTACTGAATTCCAGAGGCTCATCTGGGAGACAAGATTTGAGCTCACATTTTGCCTTCCTTTGGATCTTACGTAAGAATGGTGAGACAGAGCTAGGAATCTTCTAAAAAGGGGTTTGCTGCAACGCTACAAGCAGGTGACGTTGGCTAAAACATTCACTGCCAGTTTGCATTTTAGACGTTTCACAAACTAAGTCATATCTAGTTTGTGTAACCTTATTTGTAATATGATTTCCCGATTTCTGGTTCTGCCGGTCCCTACAATTCTATAAGAAAAGGCTAAATGCAATCACAAGAAAGGACATGTTTGATGTCGTTATGACCTTCAATTACAATCCGCCTGTTCATACGCAGTCCTCGTTTACCTGACAATGTGACTAATGCCCCTTTGCGTGTGAAGCATGAGACCATTTCTATGTGTTACATAGGAAACAGCATGGGAATCAGAGAGGGGAGTGCCTGACTTAATAGGGACTAGAGAATCCTGAGCCCTTCCGAGAGGCACGGTGATGTTGTTTGCTACATTAATTGCTTTGTGACAATTGAAGGCTTTAAATAAATGGGCACCATTTCAAGGGACTCAAGCTTTTCCAAACATTTTCAGATTATGCCGTCTTATCTCAAGTACTGTATGCAATATTACCTGGCTGGAACAAATTCAGAGCTGCCAAGAGGATCCAAAGATCAGACATGGAAATACAACTTATTAGGATGGGAAACACTCAAAGAAAATTCTTAAGACTAAGCTGTCCAGAGAAGCTTAACTGCACTGTTTCACACTATTTCTGAAAGAGGAGCTCTATCTTCGATTCAAGATAAAAAGGAATAATTTTTTTCGGAGGCAATTTCTATTTCTTTGACAGTGGTTCCAACTTCAACTCAAGGATAAGGTTCGTATCTGTATATACGCTTTGACAAAGAAAGATAAAGGTAGAAAACTGCTTATCCTTGGGCTGACATTAAGAACTACAGACTACTTATTCTGCTCTGATGTCATAAATTTACTTCTGTTTCTTTTCGTCTGCTGAAAACTTCACAACTGCAGATTGAACGCAGTGAACTGGGCGAGGTGTAAGTATACTTGCATTTCTGTGTGCATGTTTAGGCATGCGGTGGTAGTAGGGGCTCATACTTATGCTGGGAATGAGAGCCAAGCCATTCAGCGCATCTTGAGCTATAAATCAGCCTTGGTCAACCTGGCCAAGAGCATTTTCAAACCCATTTGCAGAAGATAATGCCAGCTATTCCTCCCAGCCCCAGGGACAGAAGAGCTAGCCTCATGAATCATTGCCCTTTTAGTGGAGCTGTAACATGGATCTCACCTTGCTGAGTCCATAGGGTCCTCTTGACTCTTCCTGGTAGGCACAAACAAAGGGTGTC
>NW_005187432.1:3505854-3526358 GCF_000239375.1 Pundamilia nyererei | reverse complement strand
TCTATTCCTGTGAAATAGACATATACTGTTTACGTATACGTCACTTTTTCCTGAGGGAAACTTTGCAACTTGCTCTAAGACAAATTTGTTCAAGTTAATTTAATCAAAATCATTTTTGTAATAGTAAAAGAAATGTTTCCAAAAAGATTGTGGATTAGCTTAAACAATTTGACTACACTATTATTTTATAACACTTTTTAAAATTTGCAACTGGCAATATCTCATTAAAGTCAGGTTCAAAGAAATTGCCAAGTTTTAATGCCATCATTAAATCATTAAATGCAACCTAGCTCACTTCTCAGGTGTATCTATGAAGACTAAGAATGCCTTAGCCTTCTTCTTGTAAGGGTTTACTATTTTATTCTTGCAAGAATCCAAAATTTCCAAGAATTAAAACTAAGATTGAAAATAAAGTCACATTTGTTGATCCAGTGCACGTAGTCATCAGTCATCAGGGACTTTGCATCCTTCTAGGGAACAGGTTGGGTATTTTTTAATATTTCTGTAGTTTGTCTTGTATAATAGCGTATATGTTGTGTACGATATTAAATATAGTTCTAAGTTAAAGCAAAAATCTATCTAGCAATAAAAGCTGAAAATTAGCTCCAGCTTTAATACTATGATATGCTGTATTTTGCATTTTATGCTTGTGTATTTGCCACTATAAAAAGAAACATAAAAAAAATGAGTAAATAAATATTTATTTATTTGGAAGATCTACCACACCCATGAATGTGCGGTAATGGAAAATAACCTTTAGACCTTGTTGAAATGGAAAGCAGTCTTTTATCCAATGTCCATAGACATTAAATCTACAATAAATTCCATTTAGTACCAACAGAGCCAAATGAGTTCCCCTCCCTCCACCACCTAAACCACTCTGTAACCTCATGCTGTGATATTCCATTACTTTCTGACTACAGTTAGGAAAATTCGACAGGATTTCAGCTGTGCACTGCAGTGTGTAACCTTGAAATGTACTTATTGTGAGTCTGATGAATGTTGGTTATGTGCACCTACACACAGGGCCATTTATATTATCATAGCCCATATTTATATATAAATGGGATCCAGGAAACAACTTATCATGTTGGTCACTGCAAAGATATTCCATTAAAAGCAAGTTCAAAAGTCTCAGCGCTTCTCCATTCCCTCTTACTTTTACTTCACTGCAGAGAGATGGGAGTGAAACACTAAAACAAATCCCTCAAGGAAAGTATCAGACACTACAGCTTTATCTGTTGGCAATTTTTAAAATGCAATTTAAAAATTTAAAGTTTTTTTTTTTAATAATATCAGAGAAGGTGGACTTACACTAAAGAAAAGCATATGGTTATTTACTATTGTTAAGGTCGATGGGAATGCGTCCCATTTGCTCTGGACTAGGCATTTTGAAGCCTAATGTTCATTACCATTTTGGACACTGCCAAGTTAATATTTTGGAGTTAGTGCAAAGTTACAGACTGATAAAATACTAGAATTTCCTTCATTAAAACTGGAGCACACTCCTAGGACAGTCTATAGCACACAGCAAAAGTATTACAAATATTGGTCCATCGAAATGCTCCACAAGAACCAACAACACAGACTAGAGTTGAGTGACTTGTAAAGTGATATCTGAAGGGGGGGGAAACCAAAAAGGTTTTTCAGACCAAAACATAAAACCCCCCACAAAAACCCCTATGCTATTTAATGATGTAGAGTTGGGCATTTTAACAGAAGAGTCTTTGGTGAGTACTTTACGATTGATGCTTTCAGAGCCAGCTTCAAGTGGCCACTGAAGGAACTTTTTTTTTTTTCTTTTGCATTTCCACATTGGCTTTACAGCAGATTTTGTTGTTTAGTGTAAAACTACCTCCACATGTACATGAGTATTTTTGAAAATGCAGCTTTTTCTATGTGTTTGGGCCTTTCATTCACATGTCAATGGCATTTTGGATAAGTGAAAACTAAGACTTCTAAGGTTTTGCTTACTCTTTCCCTCTCCAGCTTCTAGACTTCTGATTGGCCAACATTTCTACACGGTTAGGATTTGGCGCGTTCTTAACAGTGTTTGACTTCATTTTTTGCATTTACATATGGATAGAGATATTTTTTAAATCTGCGTGTGTGGACCGGAATAAAAAAAACAAAAAAACAAAACAAAACAAAAAAAACAAAAAACAAAAAACGGTAAAATCTCTGTTTTCAAAAATACCCGTGTACGTGAGGCCTAAATGTACAAAATTTTGCAGGTTCGTCCCCCTGTTGTGATTGTTGTGGCCATCTTGTTATCTTACTCGAATAACATCCTAAAGGAATCAAACTATCATAAAAGTATATAAATTTAAAAAAAGAATAAACATTCACATATGTTTGTGATTGTTATCATCTGTTTAACGCCAGAGACCCTAAAGATGCTATCCTTTATACTCTGAATATATAAATACTTTACACATTTCAGTATTTCACAAGTACAAGTTAGAGACCTGATGGCACATTATTGGCAGCCTCATATTATTAGGTTTTTTGGGGGGTTTGTGCAATGCGCGACTAGCCGTGGGAAAAGTCCTCGTTTAAGCATTGCTCAGCCCTTAATTCATTTACTGAATTATTTCATTACATGGCTTTATTGGAGTCACTTGTCTTCACTTGTGTCATAACACTAGCTTTCCCAACCGTCTCACTCGAAGGAAAGGCCAAAAGTCAAGATGAGATTTAGACAGCACATAATTTAGTCTTTTTGTTGTAGCTTGATTGTTTTTGTATTCTTTGTGATTTATTTGAAGTGGATATTTCTATTTCAAATGAAGTGTTGGGTCTGTTCAGCTTTTATAAACTCTGACAAGCCTTCCTGCAAAACATAGGAGACGAAAATCTTCAGACTCGCATTACAAAATCCAGTTTATTTCTCAGTGTGCCATTTTTATTTGCTGCTCTTAGTTATTCACTGCTTCACCGTGAGCTGCAGTGTGACACGATGACATGCTGTCAACACTAATGGTCGTTGATGGCATCAAGGCTCTGTCAGGAGGACACAATAGGTGCTCAGAGCCAAGGCCCTCGGTAGCCCTCCACAGACGAAGAGCTGTCATCTCTGTCCCTCACTGCCAAAGAGCCCCACCCCCACTCCCTAAAATCCTATCCATCTGCCAAATCAGCGAGGCAGACTGAGTGCAAGGCATGCACTTTTCTTCCATTAACTGTTGTGTTTTAGCATGACCAGTTAGTGCCAACGAGGGCTCATGTGTCACAATTCACTTGCCACAACCATCTCAAGGTCAGTTACTCAGTTTTTGTTTATGTGTGAAAAAAATTGCTCGTCTTGTCTTGACACAATTTCAATATTACCAAGCCTCTAAAAACCAAACCAACTGTGAGACTTCAACTGCTTTTACAGAGTCTGTACGCTAAAAGGAATTTGACGAGTGTCCTCTCTTCATACTGATTTCTTGCTCTTTTTCGGAAGATTTTTGCACCTTAAAGAGCGCCCAGAATCCATGTCCTCGTATAACCATATTCTCACCAAAGCTGGTAATGGACTGGACAGTTATTCCCTTGAGCAAAGGAGCTTTTGGGGAAAAAAAGAAAGAAAGCTGGAGTGTACTAACATCCATCTAAAGAAAGAACGCATGCGAGATAAAACTTGCAAAGTCATGATTCTTAACATAACTGGAAAATTGCATTATGACTGTCAAATGTTTCCCATTATCACTTAGGCAACTATGCTGCAACATGTCAATGAAGAACAGTAAAGCACTAAATGACAGATGGGCATGTCTCCTATTTTTCTAAAGATAATTTACCCAGTGTTAGTGTAAGGCAATATTTCTGAAAATCGAGAAGTCAAACCGTGTTTAGGGTGAAAAACTAGCTCGTTGTGAACTGCACTCAGTGCTTAATCTATGTATGTGACATTTAAATCAGCTTGATAAGACAGCTGACTGTTTGACCTTCATGTAATGTTCTGCATCAATTCAGGTACCAATCTGTGTGTTTGTGAGACTATGTGAGTCAGTGTGCCCTAATTAGATGAGAAGCTGAAAAGAATAGGTAGTCAATGACAAGCGCAACGAATGACACCAGCCGCTGAACCGCTCCTCTATCCATTTGTCCCCATCCAGCATTTGTCTAAAATGAAAGAGTGCGTCATCTGCAGACTTCTGCTGACTGGGCAGATGAACGGCCAAGGCACCGAGGCCTTAGACGTGCGTTGCATGTTCCTGTCAACGGCCCGATACGTTTACCAGTACACAGGATGGGATAATACCCTCTACAGTGGCAAAGCCCGAGCCTCAGCATCCACAAAACGGATGTCAACGTCTCCTTCAAAAGAAGTAATAACCCACGAGTGGCAAGTGTAGAGCACATGAAGCTATTTGGACTCTAATTCATAAAATTCACATTTGGATTTGATGCATTACAGTGGCATTACAATTTCATATGTTTTCAACACCGCAAAAATAAGGTCTGCCTGAGGACGAGTCTCATGTTTCCATTTTCAATTTACTATGATACCATCTTTATGAAGGCATAAAACTACGGTATTCGAGAGCACAAAGTGTAACAATGGAGTTTAGTCTCTGCAAGAGGTTTCTCAGTGGGATGATACAAAAACAAAAGCCGCCACATACAATGCAACAAAAACATTCTCATGTAGTGCCAAACCACAAGACATCGCTCCAGATGAACAACCATATCACTGCTGTTGAACAGATACTGAGGAAATTGCATGGTCAATAGCCTGATTTATCGCCGCACTGAGTTATTGCTACATTGTACAACGTGTTGCTACAACAAGCATGTTATACGCTATAATTTAGCAATCAGAAAAGCAGAAAATATTTTTTTCTTTTGAGAACACAGAGGCAGTGATATTCAGTGTATTTCAGATAGTAATTTCTAAGCCACTTTTCCATGGATATATTATCGTAACTTAACTTATTGTATAAGTACTTACGACATTGTACTGTACATTTTTCCAAGCCATCAGCAGCATTGTCATCAGTAGGCCCCAAACTCATTATTATTGATAATTCTCTACTTAAGAATCACATTCCTCTTAATAAAAGGCAAAAATAAACACAATGCCATCATTAAGAACAAATCACATGATCCTGATCTTTCTCTTTTGCTTAATTGAAAAGAAAATATACAAAAAAGCAGGAATGCTGACATAGGACGTTTAAAAAAAAAAATAAAACAGTTACTAAACTCAAGACACCCCACTTCTGTGTGTTTTGGGGGTTACGGGTTTTAATTAGATGGCCTTTTGAGAATGCAGAGCCATCTGGGACTGTCTGAGATCACAGGGACAGCAGATGAATAGCAACAGTTTCTACATCTCACTGTAGACTTTGTTATGCATACCAATGGGCAGCTAACTGCACATTGTGTGTATGATGTCCCACAGTTGTCCAGAGTTTCCATTTCTCACATCAGAAAATTTGTTAACAGGAAAAAAAGAGACGGTGATGTTCTGGGCTCTCGGGATTTTAAATCTTCAAAAGTTCTTCAAAAGTTGCATCAAAAACCCTTTTAAAGACAGTATTTAATTATAATGCAGCAAATGCCAACCGTTTTCACTGATGTTTGCATCTTTGCTTTAACAAATGTTAAAATATCCAGCTTTTATTCAATATTTTTAAACAATACAAGTGAGATACAGCAACACTAACTCAACTTATAAAGCAACCAATAAAGCCCCACTCCACCAGAGTCACTGGCCTCAGCTGACAGGTTTGTGAAATTACTGCAGCTTTTTTTGAGTTCTTGTCATAAATAGAGGCAATAACAGATCACTGGTATCCTCAAGGCTGAGCCATCAAATTCCAGCATTCTTCACTCATTAGTCTTGGAACTTTTCTCTGAAAACTCGCTTTTTCTTGCTCTTCAGTGACACTTTAACTGTGGAACGAGTCGATTTGTGCTTCAAAGTAAAAACTCAATCGACGCTGCTTGGTCCATTTAAGTAATAGCGATGTTTTATGTATACACAAGTGCAAGTCAAGTTACATACATGTCCATAGGTCTCCACAAACAAATTGGACCATGGCTCTAATTCACTCTCAGCAGCTGGAGAGAAAAGCTTTACCACTTAGGGAAAAGGCTGCCTAATCAAAAGCAGATGGACCCCCTATATCTCCGACTGCCTAAATGAAAACAGACAGAACTGATTAACCTAACATATGACCTTTCAATGTCATCTGTATTCACTACTTCACTCAGTAGCACTCACATAGTTTGAAGTAAAAAACAACAAACCGCACAAGGAATGGATAAAAAAAAAAGGGGGGGCACATGGTAGAGCAGGCCATTTTTAGCCCCTGTGTCTGTTTCCACTTTTCCAAATGCAGAGGTGCCCTGTAAAACATTGGTGTAAATGGTTTATAATGCCACCAGTGGACTCTGAAATGGTAGACCTGGTTTCAATCAGCAGTCAAATTGCTCCTACATTACCCTTGCAGACAGAGTAGTAAATCATTCTTTGCCTCTATGCTGCTGACGTTAAGGAACAGGCATTGTTAAAAATCCACCATGCGTGCTACTAAGAGCACCCTGTCTCTATGTGGGGATGGGATGCTAAAAAGGACAATAGCTGCTGCTTGCAGCATCCCCATAGATGCAACGGCAACATATCCTGATCCCCTAGGCGGAAAAATCAGCACACCTCATATGTGCATGTGAATCTGAACCCTTATACCTACAGTTACTGGCCTGATTTGCAGCTCTGATTGTAAACTTTAGCTTACAGACAAACAAATTCTATGCCAGAAACACATCACAACCAGTTTGAACCAGTTTGAGTGGTTAAAAAAAAAAAAAAAAAAAAAAGAGTTTTGGTTTTTCTGTGCCAACGCCCTGACAGTGGGCCAGTGAGGCATCTCAGAACAGTTATAATCCCCTATAAACCTGAGAAATGCTGATCCCGCCCACCACAGACCAACGCACTATGGGCAAAACCTCTCATTAGAACTTCAGGGCCCTGAAATTACCAAGATTTTACCCATACTGAAAGCATGAGAAAGCATCGGCGGGGAGAGGGCTGTGCCGAGTGGTTTTTCAGTGTGTGGCCACAGAGGAGCTGGAGCTCCTTAACAGTGCCATTCAGCCCAGCCCCTGCCAGGGAGTACCGGCATATGAGGGAGCTGAGGCAGATGCTCTGGCTACTAGCCCCAAACCAGGCCTGCTAGGAAATACCCTACACAAGAATACACAAATCACCACAAAGGCCAAAGATGTACTGAGGCCAACAAACACAACAAATCAACAACATGAAAAGGAAAGTAAATCCTCAGTGAAAAACCTCATTTTTCACTCAAATATTTTAAAAGCAGGTTAGAGTATTATTACTTTTACTTTGTGTGTGTGTGTGTGTCCTTGCTAAATTAATTGTGACAGCTTTCCACCATTTAAAGGAATACCAAAAACCTGAAACTATCATGTTGATAATGATTGCCTACAGGCCTGCTTTAGATGTATAGAAATGCCATGCTTTGATAAAAAGCCTTTTATTTGATGTGATTTATTTGTAAAATCTAATTTTGTGTTTTTTTCCTGGCTGTGTGTGTGTGTGTGTGTGTGTGTGTGTGTGTGTGTGTGTGTAGGAGGGGGTAAATCCAATCACTCCCTTCTCTTTTTCAACTTAAATCTTTGCATTTTCCTGTTTTGTGTTGTTTATTTGCTTGTTTTCGATTAATACAAATGCCTGAGTATCCCACCCGAGGAAGTGACATCCTAGGTATTCCAATCTTTAAAAGGAAAGTGGATTTTTCTTCAGACCTGGATGAAACCTCCCTGGGTGGGCACCAAAACTTCCTCTGCAGTATAAACCTAAATTCCCTTGCTAGAAAAGAAAGTGAGTGTCAGCTTAAATCAGCAGCAAGCCAGCCGATTCAGATTACCAGCACATCGATCGGTGCATCGCTACCACTGAATGCAAGATGTCCCCCTCATCACAAAAGCCCATTCTCATCAGCAATGCAAGCTTCAAGTTTCTGGACAACACTGTATATTTCCCAGTGGACAAGGATTATCTTCCAAACTCGATGCGATGTCACAAATCCTGTTCTCAGAATTTGGGTTTAAAATGGCTTTAAATGGCTTTAAATGGCTTTAAAAAGTGTATCTAAAAACACACACTTAGGCAAGCTGTGCAGGTATATTAATGACTGTCCAAGTATTGCAATATTTTGTAAATAAAAATTTTATTCATTTATTTATAGATACTCTTATTTTGAAAGCTCAGTTGCTACTAGCCATTTAGCCCTGGTCCTTCCTGTCTAATGTTTTCCCTCTGACAGATCGCTGTTGTGGTCCTCAATGTCATTCAGCAACCTTCCACCATCTCTGACTGCATCTGCCAACTGTAGCTCTTGTTCTGCTCTGAAGCTAAACGGTCATTCTGAAGTAGAACCTGCAGCAGGTGGGAAACACCTGTTGGTGCTGCTACGCTGAACTTGCTGACGCTGGAGAGCAGGACAGAAGTCATTGTTTCTACCTGCAGTTCCAGACAATTAAGATGAAGTCAGTTCAAATGATGTGAGAACGACTGAAGGAGAACCAGCAAAGTAATGATCTCTTATCCTTTACATACCTCAATCCCAGTCTAATTCTGTGGGAAACACTGCAGAACACATCTTTGTCTACAGTGCAGTTCAAGCTGACCAAAAAGTATCTTAACTAAAGCAGTTTTCTTAGCTAAAGTTTTTTGATCTGTTTAATATCTGCTCTGAAAACTGGAGAATAAAACAATGAATTTTAATCAGCAAAGAAATTAGCAAAGTGCTGATTGACCTCAGTAATAAGAACTACTTAATTTCAGTGTGCACAATGACGTCACCGCCTAAGGGCCTAGGATATTTTCCTGCACAGGCTCCTGACACACACACACACACAAAATCCAAAACAAAACAAGCAAGCAATCGTGGGCCAGAGTATAATCCTGCGGCAATCACAGTCAAATAAGTCACGTCTTTTCTTGGGGGGGGGGGGTAAATTAAGCCTAATGGCTTGTGGGAATGTGCCAGCATTCAAACAAACATATACCATGGTCAAAAATACAAACACACTTCACTGAAAGCATTAAAAAGATATAGATTCATTCTGCAATAGCTTTCACAGCTCGCAAAAAAATTGAGTAAACGGGAAAATGAGCCAAGATAAACACAGCAAAAAACTCTAACTTCCCTACAATCCATCCAAAGCAATTTGAAGAAAATCTTAACGCTCCAGCTCTGTCAACACACGCTTAATTGATAACATGTCTGTCCACCAGAATAATTCAGAAACATGGAGCCAAACAGAAGCACAATCAGAATCACCTACTTTGGGAAAGCAATGACATCCAAGTTTGACAAATCCATACGTTTGCTGGTAAAATAATCTATATGCATAAGCCACACACCATCTATAGGACAGCTCACTACAAATGTAGAATAGAAATACACCGGGTCACTTTTTTTTCAGCTGGCAGTTAGAAACCCAAACATGCAGCAGGGCCCAGGATTTGGTTGCAGAGAGCCTCTGATGCAATTCCAAGAAACTAACTCACCCTGTATCATCCTGTTACAGTGTGGCTCATGGTTAGCTCTCCTCATTGTGTCTGTGACAGCTTTAAACGGATTCGTGTATTGATAAAGCACGGCCATGAGCCCACTTCAGCATATAACCAACCCTGCAAAATTGCTTCCAATCCTTTCTTTAAATAAACCCAACAGGGCGAGGGATTGATGCAATGCTGAGGAATCTTTCTGTATATCCACCCAGTGAAAAACCAATTCACATCTGTTCACGATCTGAACCGGCCTCGAGGTTATCAGATGATGTGGCGCACCTGCAAATTGTAAACGCTGTCATAAAAATTGCTCCACAATTAAAGTCTCTCATGAAGGGCTGGTGATGAAATCTATTCTTTTTCTTGCCAGAGCTGCAAGGAGCAGTTTCTTGACATGAAACCTTCCTCTGCAGCCAGTGCTGCAGCAAGTGTGAGGGATGAGACACACATGACAGGAGCCTCTGCAACTGATGGGCATACAAGGACTCACCGACCTGTCTGGTAATGATAAATAAAGACAGAGCAAAGATTTCATATGCCAGAGGGGGGGGTGAGGACTCGGCGACGTGCCCGCGCACTCATGCACGCTCGCACGAAGTGAAAAAGCCAGGTCTGGAGACAGCTAGGACCTCCGGGCAAATCGTTCTTTAATGTAATGATCAAAATGGGATCAAAATCACCGCATCGCAATTACGCACCCTGCGAAAAAAAAAGGAATGAAAGAAGAAAGAAAAACAGGGTGACGATGGCTCGCACCCCAAAGACCACCACTGCTCCCCCCGTTTATTCTTTCATTGGTAATTGTCGACAGATTTTCAGCATGGTTAAAGATTTCGGTCCTGCGAAGACTCCTGCTCACTGAAAAGTGCATGCAATCTATGAAATGCGCAGGTTTGCGCTTACAAAAAAGAAAAGGAAAAAATAAGATTAATATTCCACCTCATCTTTTCCCTTTTACCTACATCTGAGTGGGTAGCTTTCTTTATGAAATGAGAGGCAGGATATTTCTTGGACCGTCTCTCAAGCGGACCACATATTAGTCGCTCTCATTCGGCACTGAAATAAAAGTTGCTGTTAGCTATACATTTAGAGTTAGCATGTATAAAACAGCAACAAACTGTGTGCGTGGCTGTCTGAGGTTAGTCGGAGCCCCATTTCCCCCCCCAAACGGAACGACAGCAGTTCACGTAGTGCACCTTTAATGCCATTTTTTCTAAGTGTTTCCACTTTTAACAAACAAATTCGTGAACGTTTGAACAATAAAAAAAATCCGCAAGTTATTCAACTTAACGGCACCGCTAAAAGCCGCGTCTCAAGTTCAATGGGGGACATTTAGACAGAGATAACGTGCACTTACTGAATCTCCTCTTTGTCACCGCCGTTGGCATTTCTCTCCGTCTCTCTACCACAACGTTTAGTCCCGGTTTGAGTTTGTAGCGAGCACAACAATCCACTTCATGTAATTAACAGCCACAAAACGGGAGTTAGAACCAGTCCAAGGAGTAAAAGAAGAGAAGGAGGGGGGGAAAGATACGAGTCCAGTGCGAGAGGAACACGAGGTCCTATCCCGGTCAGCCGACCGGGGTCGTGGATACTGGATCTATTCGTGGCAGCTCCTGCGTCTCGCCGCTAACGGGTTAACGTCAGCTTTAAGTGCTCAGTGTCGCTGCATGCATGTGAGGGGGGGGGAAAAAACCCCGAGACGATAAGAAATGAGACTTCTTCTCTTTTGTGTGAATTTTCTTCTCTGGCAAGTTAATTAGTAAGCACAAGTCTGCGCACAGTCTCCCCCCACAGAAGGAGCTGTGGAAGGTAGGGAGTTGTTACGTCTCTCCCTTCACAGTCACGCTTCTTTCTGCCCCCGTGGAGAAAACACATACAGGTCGGTCAGCAGGATTTTCGGATTCACTCGGCTGCACTCGCTTCTGTGTCCATTCATCTCTGTTCCTGAAGTCCTGTAGCCTCTGAAGGCACGCACTAGACACAGGGGGCTCTCAAAACAGTCATTTTGATTTCTCTATTTACACTATACGCAACTGCTATGGAAGACAAGGCATTTTTCTGCAACGAATACGCGAATTTGGAAGTTAATTATGGTTCAGAAGGCAAACACAGAGTTCTTACATTAAACTGTCTACTAACTGCTGCAACGAGCAAAGTCGTGAATTACCACCGAGAATAGAAAATTTACTATTAAGTACTGCCCTACTCTTCAGCTAATAAAATGCATCTGCATCCTCAAACCTCATCCTTGATCTCACCTTGTGAAGGCTTTGTACAAAGGTACAATATATATATGAATATAATTTATAAGTGCTAAGCAACTTTGTAGCTCTTTCACCACTAGCTGAAATTGTTTTGTTTTTTTAAAAGGCAACCTTGGGAGATGGTGGCAAGAACAATTCCCCACTGTGCAGTGACACCCAAGCATGTTAACAAGTTTTCTTTGACAACAAATACTGCACTGATTTTAAAGCAATCCACAATTATTTTTTAAGAAAGATTTGCAGACTGACTTTGTGGTCTGCAATCCTTGTATATTACGCTATATTTTTTTATTTCTGATGGTGATCACTTTAAATCTGGACTTGGAATCCAGTTTAATTGTAACCCACTGGCAATCAAGGACAGTTTTTGGGACCAACAGAATTCACGGGGACAGAGAATGGGCTCTGCTTACAGTGCAGCCTGGCTGTTAGTGCATGAGCACTCAAGCGACACAGCTGAACGTGCAGGTCATGGATACTGTGACCCCCAGTAATGAGGACCTGAATATCTTCAGGGTTCTGACAACCCATCTACTCCGCCTTCTAACCTTACCATGATCAATCGTTTGCTTGGCAGAACCCCTGCTGTACTGCAGCTCCAAGCTATCTGCCACACCTTCCTAATAACTGGTGCAAATGACGTTTACACAAGGTTTTACCCTGCCATAAATGTCTCTTGCAATTGGGCAATCAAGCAGGTCCTGAGTTCACCACACACACAGAGGCTCACGTATATATTCACCTCTACTTCAACAAAATGACTTGCTACCTGACCTCTGAGTGATTGAAAGGGAATTCTGTTCCTTTTGGCTGACAAATGATAATCACGGTCTAATGCATTGTTCCAGGAATAGAATCTTGTTGCACAAATAAGAGGCCGAGCCAGCTTTATTACACTCTAAAGGAGGCCATTGTTTTGACACAACAACCTTCAGTATGTAGGTGCCACAGAGAGAAAGTGGTGCATGTGTCCAATAACGCCATTACATATCTCTGGTGGCCAAAACCAGGCCTGTTTTTCAGTTTTAGACATCTCTCGTGGACAGTGTTAGAGACCTATAAACAATCTTTGTTTGTCAAGGTCAAAGAACATGTCTAGTGGTGTGTGTGTGTGTGTGTGTGTGTGTGTGTGTGTTTGTTTTTTCAGAAGTACTGCTAAAGAGTTCTAAAAGGGCAACTATACTTTGTCCTTCCAAACATTTGCTTAGCAGTACAGTTTTGTACTGTGATGCTCTTACCAGTAGAATATCTTCCATTTTTTGCACATTAATGTTATAATTATTAAAGGCTAATATACATCACAGAACCTCAAAACCATTTTTTTCAGTCAATTGAACAATTACTTTCATCATAGTACTGGAACGAACTCTCCCGTCTAAACTTCTTTCTCTTCATAATTATTGCTGTGATTTGAAGTTGATTGGTAGCTAAATTAGTGCAAATCAAAAAGTGTCTGAGGTACCATATCAGCCTTAAACCACAACACTGCTAGGAGGAAGATTCATACAGTACATGGATCCCTTTATCAGTTGTTCCTCTTTATTAAATTTTTATTGAACTCTGTGGGGAAATTAGTCAAGAGAAATTACTTGTAAAGAAATTAATTTCTATCTAGAAGACCCTCAGTTGGCACTTGATGGTTTTGAGGCTGACTTAATAGTTGTACAAAAATAGAATATGGACTATGACTAAATGTAAACTGAACACACGGATCTCACACAGGACTAATATTAACTTCGGACTTCTAAGAAGAAATAGTGTTACTTACCTCTTTTGGCATGTTAATTTACTCATGCTGTGGATTTTTCAAGTGACTAAAACAAATGCATTCTGTGTAGATTAGGGAGGTTTTATTCATCCCAGAAGCAAATGGGAAATGTTCTGATTTGATATTAAAAATGGGTTTTCTTTAAGTAATAATATTGTCAGTCAAGACACTGACAATAAAAAGAGGCTGGCTTCTGCTGGAGAATTATCTAAAGTATTTCTCAAGATTCACTATGAACTACTTCAAGAGACACTGAAGTTCTTTGAGTGGCCCTCACTGTTCCCTTACTTGAGAATCACTGATGTGGGTAGAGCTTATGCATGTTGTGTGCACAAGGAGTTCCACAGTGGGTAAAAAATTTCCATATGAAGGGTTAAAAATAATATTAAAAAGATTTCTGCATCAGGTTTTGGTACTTTTACCCAGAAATGTTTACTGATGGGACTGATCAGAGGCATTATTGTGACGCAGCCAAACACAAACCCCCCCAATCCTAACATCTTAATCTCATTCAGACTCTGCATGCATATACTTGTCCATACGAGAGTCTGCTTAACTTCTCTGCTCTATTTTCTTATCTATGCTGCTATTAGAATTAAATAGGCTTTTTATGATAAAATATAGATGCTAATTATTTCAAAATTCATAGAGAAAATTGTTTCTCATAAGAGACTGTTACATTATTACCACAATCCCCCCAGGAAAGTCTGTGATTCATATAATCTGATTTGGTTCTGTCCTGGTTCATAAAAGTTCCCCGTTAAATATTCTTAAAATGACATCGACATCTCCCTGCACTTGTTTGGATGTTTCCATAATAATAAAATTCAGATTTGACTCCTGATACTAACTGTTTCAATACATGGTGGATAGACCATTTTCGAAATATTTCCAATGTAGTACGATATGTGTCTATTTAACATATTATATGTATTACTGCAGCTGACGCATCCTAATGAAAACATGTTTTGGATAAGAGCTGATAAATAATGATAGAAAGACCTAACGCGAACGCCATATAGCAGGATACTTTTATCTTATAACTGTTGTACAATTAACGCAGGATTCAATGAGGCAGGAAAACAGTTAATGGAAGTTAATGATGAGAACACACAGAGTTCTTGTATCATTAACCAACATGCAGTCAAACATGTTAATGATTGTGTTTACTATCCCTGCAGTCAGAGAGAATAAAGACCCAAACTTAGATACTTACCTTTGCATCTCATTCAAAAGGAAAAGGAAACTGGTACTGAGAATGTGGTTAAATGTGGTTTCATTAGCAATTTTAGACAGGAAATGCATGTGTGACATACATCTACATTAGCAGAAAGGATTCCCACTGTGTATATTTCTAGTTAACCCAAAGACACAAGAAAATAGTTCTTCCAATATATCTAAGAAAACATTCTATTAGTCAGGATTTTAATGTTGATAATACAACGTGATCCACTAAACAGCATGTAAATGTACACCTCTGAAGCCATGAGAGAGAGCTGTGAATGATTTGAAATACTCCTCTTCTTCAAAGACTGGAACCATAAGAAACACACAGCAGCGTTTTCACAGAAGTTATATTTATAAGACGAAATGCAGAGAAACGAAGAGGAAGAGACAGTACCGGCAAGAGACAGAGAGTGGTGGGTTGGAATTGGATGAAGGACGCATAAGCTCTCATTGAGTTGGCAACGGTGAAAAGAGCCCTTGGTTATTGAAAAAAGAAGAAATCAAAGGCAGAAAATTCCTGCAGAGGGATGGGGGCAGAGAAACAAGCCTGTCCTCCTCTTCTTTGTTTTTTTTTTTTCCCTTCCTTTTTTCCCAGTGTGGTTAGAGTAGTTAGCCACTCAGCAATAGAAGAGAGATGCATGGCAGCCAGCAGGTTGGCAAGGCCCTTAAGCATAAGGATCTAAGAAGGAATAGGAGGCGACACAGCACAAATTGTTTTCTATTCTGCAATGTGGAGGATTTTGCTGAGTGTTGAACACTGCTGAAAACAGTGACACTATTTGCCTTTTTGCAGTGCAGCACTTCCTACGGCGGCAAACGTGCCATCTTATATGATGACATAATTACTCATTAAATGTTAAACATCTACAAGACGTGAGCGAAAACGCAACATTCCGCTTGGTGTGAGTCATATGTAGCTTACACTATACTGACAGTGCACTGACAGTGCATACATATGTAAGGACGCTGGCAGCAAGGTCAGGCGTGCTTCATGACGGCTCAGGAATAGACTGCAGCTTTTTACGGGGGAGGTCATTTTGTTGTAGCCAGCTGTTAGCTGTTACAGATGCGAGTCGGTTGTGATGGATGTGATGGAGAGACATTATTTCTTTGTTACTTCCTGCCATCACAGTCAGCGTTTTCCCTCCAGCAGATTGGGTTCCACAAACCGGCCCTTGCAGGCCATCGCTGGGGGAATCTGCTGTTTCAACCATCCACAGCATCCCATCAGACAAATGGATAATAGCTAGTTAATTTTTAATTCCTGAGATGCAAGAGAGACACACTCTTTCACGGCTGGAAGGAGAGCTAATGGGCCCGGATTAGGTATCACGGACGGATATCTGGGAACGGCCCCTTGGGAATGATGTGGTTCTCTCCATTGAACACCATTAAGAGTCCTGAAGTAAGGCAGAAAGCCTCTCAAAGACACACTGTCCAGCTATTGACCTTTTGGCAGCACAATGGAGGTCCTCGCTGAAGAGATATTGAGTGGATGCTGAGAGTGGTTCATTAAACCATGGTGAGAGTAAAAACATGGCCGCTGATAAGGTTTGTACCCAGTCTAACACAGTCAGACATAGATTTCTGTTTCCCACTAAACAAGTTCCCCGGCCCACCAAGAGAGCTCAAACTGCAGCATCTGCATGGTCAAACAACAGCCGGTTCATTGTGAGGCAATTGGCTTTCACTGCTGAAAAAACCCTGCTGGGGTCATCAATGTATTCACACAAGACAAATACAGAAGATCGAGACTGTAATAGGTTGTCTGGCTAAGTGCACATCAAGCTGCTCCCTGGACAGATAGATTCAAACACCTAAGCCATGTTTTCTTTGATGACCTAAAATAATTTCCTTGCTTTCAGTAGAATTGGCAGTGATGATTGTTTTTATTGACTTAGATGTTCCATTAGGGGAGGAGATGCTTGGGGTAAATGGCTCCTGACAGCAGCACAGAGCAGGCTGATGATGCCCCATCACTAGACCTCACACTAGGGTTATTAACTGGCCGCCACTGCAGCAGAGCACCAGCGCTTCCATGACAGTGATGCATACATGGACAAAATCAATGCTGTCCTCATTTTCATCCAGCAGAGCAGGGATGACATTAGATTGCTGAAGATGGGGATGACGGTGTTTTGAGATTAACGACAGACAACTGAAGCTAGATGACAGTGGCACATAGTATTTGTGTTGTACATTCTGGATTGTTTACAGCGACGTTGTTGATTTTGAAGGGAGCTCAGATTGCTACACTCAATGACATAAAAGGCTTGAAAACATCTAATTAGGTGAACATTTTACCAGAGGAAATAATGTAATTATATAACAGCTCTTTTAACGGTGATGTAAGGAGAGTGAAAAATGCATCAACAGAAAATCTTCTAAGACTGCACAAAGTGGGTTTTTTTTAAAATTTGATTCCTGTGCTGCTTACTGTTTTTAATGAATCGATGAGGCAGTTAAAAAAAATGCTTGTCACAGAGCCCAAGGTGAAAAAGCTTGTTTTGCCCAAAAAGCAAAAAGATATTCAATTTCCAGTGTTAAAACACTGAAGCAAGTGGATCTTCTGTCTCTTTTTCTGGATAAATAACAAAACAACACACTGGGGATTTGTACCCATGTCCTAACAACTTCTTTTTCAGCACAGCGTTATTCAGGAACCTAAAAAGTAGTGAAAAAAATACGAATTTAAAATACTTTGTAAAAAACTGGTGGTTAAGACCACTGCCATTTCACAACAGCATTTCCGCTGTAAATCAACATGCTGAGTAGAGTGTTTACCACCTCATCCTGTCAGCTGAACTCAACTTGAGAAAACAGACATGCAGGTGCAGCGCAGTGAGTGACAGGTCGCATAGATGTTCACATTGGGAAACATGCGTAGACACACACACGTGAACATGTGCCTTGTCAGCATTTCTGATTTCGCACAAACACACAGAGCTCGGTGCTGTCACTCCATGAACACCTGTGTGTGGCATCATTACTGCCTGTGGTACCAGATAGAGCCGTGCTGTCACGCAGGAGTGATTAGAGCCTCCCTTTATAATCTCCCCCCTCTGTCCTTTCTCCACACATCATTACAGTAATACACCAAGCTCTATTACCCCTCAGCATCCTGTCAATGCCCCGCAGCTACTTCCTCCCTCCAGCCTCTGAGGCAGGCCTCAGAGGGGTGATGATGATTGTGGGTTAAGGAAGGATCCAGGGTCCCTGCAGCATGGCAGCTTTAATTTCACGCTTTGTTAATGTCCCCATTGCAAGTGCTTGTCCTGCCCGATGCCCTCCACAGCCCCAACCAGGGCCGCATCCGTCCTGGCTGCCCTCTGGCCGGCTCAAGGACTGCACCCAGCAGACACAACAGGAATTCTTCTTCCCTTTTTTCCTTTTTTTTTGCAGTACGACTGTCACCCATTTCTTGAAAATCTCTCCCTCACAACCTCCGCCCTTGCTTATACCTTTATCTTATTCTCTCCCCGTTGTGCACTCTGTCACTGTCTGTTTCACTCTCGACCGCCCCCTCTCCCATTCCCTCCGACCCGCGTCGATTATCTATCTCTCTTCTATTGCGGTCTCTTTCTCGTTCGCTGCCTTCCTCTCTCTGGTAAACAGCTCCTTTTCTCAGCTCAGCCCACTCTCTGCCCATTCACTGTATCTTCCAAGTGTTCTCTCACTTCACCTCAATTGCTTCTCTTCATCTTGTTCCCTCTTTCTGTCCCATTATCTTCTCCTTTAATTCAGACACACTCTGCTTTCATTTAGGTTTGCTCAGTGTCTCAGTTCAGACGAACACGTCTCATTGCATCCCACCCCCACTCCTTCCCTCTGTGTCTCCGTCCTTAAGCCTCCATTTACACACCATACCATCTGTATTTGCTAGGCACTGAGAGGCTGCGAATCATCATTCTGTCAACCTGCTCCTTCTGCATGAGTCGGCAGCCACTTTCAGGCGTCCCTAAAATGCCACCATAAGCACAAACTTGTTGAACCATAGTTTCAGAGTCAGCTTAAATACTTCACTAAAGGGGTGAAACAAAGGCCTTCAATCTGCTGCTCAAAAACAGTGTCCTTCCCCATCTTTTTCTTTCACTGTTATTTTTTACATTGTTTATCACACTGCCCCACCATTCTAGTACTAGACTATAGCTTCAACATTAATAGACTCTATTAACAGACATTAATAGTGCCACAAAGCCATCTATAAACATCAGTAATCATACCTGATTTAAATTTAAGCCATCTCCTCTTAAAGGTTGTGTTGTTGTGCAACTCTGGACCAGTTCCAGCTTAGATCTCTCTGGAATTCGTGTTCTGACTATGTTTGTGTGCGCTCTGTGATTTTATTGTGCACCTGAAGCCCCAGCAAGCCGGCGAATAAACATCACTTTTTGTGTCAAAGTGGCCTAAATTTCCCAAGTGATATCTGTCTTGAGTATCTAAGAGACGATTTGGTACATTTGTTGTGATAGAGTCACTGTTTCAACACATAGAAGGAAATACGGAGGATCTCACATTCAGAAGTAGCATGGCAGATGGCTGCCCCTCCCAGAGCCTAGTTCTGCCAGAAGTTTCTTCCAGTTAAAAGGGAGATTTTCCTTCCCACTATTGCAAAAGTGCTTGCTCATCAGGGGGCCATTGTAATTACCTTGTAGATTTGGTATAAATGGTAATATTGTTATTGGTAGTAGTGGCTACTTTTCAGTGGGATTAGTGACACAGGCAAACAATCCATCCATGCATTTTCTTCCACTCATCCAATTCAGGCTTGCAGTGGGGCTCGGGCCTGTCCCAGCTGTCACAGGGTGAGAAGCAGGGTACACCCCGGACAGGTGGCCAATCTGTCACAGGGCATTCACACCTATGGGCAATTTAGAATCACAATTAACCTAACCCCACTAACTGCATTTGTTTGAAATGTAGTAGGAAGTAAAAGTAGCTGGAGAACCCAAGCAGACAACCATGCAAACTCTACACAGAAAGGCCCAGACTGGATGCAAACCCATGACCTTCTTACTGTGAGGACACAGTGCTCACAGCGTGCCATTCCATCCATTACTGCTGCCGTAAAGAAACCGGCAGGTTAACTGGACTTATTTGGCAAAGAAAAGAGGAAAATACAAGTAAAACTGTTAACCAAAGAACCCACTGAACACAACAGCAAATTGAAGATCAATTTCAGAGACAGCAAGAGACAGGTGGGCCTCTTATTGATTGTTATTTTCTGTACTTTCTTTTTTCTTCCCCCCTTTCTTTTGTATCTGTTTCCTTATTAGTAGAGCGTCTCTACCAGATATGCAGGTAGCGCAAAAAGAGCGAATAATGAAATGAAGGTCCCTTGAAAAGAAAGCGGTTGAAAAAAAGCACTTTTTGTAAAGAGGTGTCTTGTTTCCCAGACAAGAGGGAGGAGGTAACAGAACCTCTTTGTGGGTGAAGACATGGGGTCTCCTGTGGGAGGGCATTGATCGGAGGTGAAGCACTGAGGAAAAAGGGAGCACCTATCAGATTCTACCCACACATAGAAATACGCACTTGCTCCACACACATACACACTCACACATATCCATTATACACACACTCGTATTGGCATAAAAGTCAAGCTGCAAACTTTTTCTTGTGCTTAACACCCCTTTTACACACACACACACACACACACACACACACACACACACACACACACACACACACACACACACACACACACACA
>NW_005187432.1:3483033-3505475 GCF_000239375.1 Pundamilia nyererei | reverse complement strand
TTTTTTTTTTTTTTTTTTTTACTTTTATTGCATGTCTTAAGTTGGTACATCCTACAATTGCTACAAGGCCTGTTCCACATTCGGAATATTGTCTTTTGTAGTTATTGTAACACATGCCAGATAGAGCTTAATACCTCGGGCTATGGTGCTGTGACACATCAATACTTAATCTTGCATTATACTTGTCTTAGATGATACTCTGCATGACTGTCTTCATGTCTGTGTGTGTTTGCCTGCATGTGTGTGCACTGTAGACAGACTCCAATCCCTCACGTGAATCAGCGAGCAGGCAGTTTTTATCTCTGCAACGCTGTGGAAAATAATATCGTTTTCGCAGAGCATTACAACATCAACATCCTCACTGAGTTTATCAGTTTTCTACTATTTATATTGATACACCCAGAGATGCTCCTGCAGCTAAGATATATGGCAGCATGAAGTATGGCCTTGTCCACAGTGAGAAGGTACTGAACGCTATTTTGTGATGAGATGGGGACCGGGCCAAGGTGACCCTTCAGTAATATATGGGCTGCGGCTGCCAAGGCCTCCCAGGAAGGTATTTGTCATCAGTGTCCCCCAAGTGTAAGGTTACCAGCAAATCAGGTTATCAGTCTACTGTTTTTGGCAGGAATGGCACAAAAACACAGATTATCTTTTCAATATGGCTCAGCACAGTGAAAAACGGACACAGATACACACACACACAGCAACAAAACACACACACACACACACCATTTAAGGAAGCTCTACTGGTGTACATTATCTTCACTCTCCAATCTCTAACTCTCAAACTCAGTGCCAGGCCTTTACCTTTACCTTAATAAGCAAACTAGTACAATACCTTCCACAGCAATTACTTGATTGCATTAAGTATTGCTGGTTTAATCTGATCTCTACAGTAACAAAACTTTAACTGAAGAAAAGTAAGACAAAGCAATGTTTAAAAAACTGGGAGAACAGTCAATCCCTCCTGCTTAATATATTGTTACTGTCCTTCCTGGAAGGCATCGATCATTGGTATGCTTCGTTTATCTCTCTCTGCAGCCTGGGGCAAACAGCCACAAAGGATAATCACACCAAGAAAGAACTGTGCTTTCATAACTCGGAATATGAAAAATATTTATTGAATAATGAATACGTCTGCCAGTGAGGGTGTCGGCCCCGCACCTCCTTGTTGCTATAAAAGTGAGACTGCCACTCCAAAGAGCATGAACTCTCCTCCACATCAGCAGCAGAGCGTGTAGGCGGGAAAGGGGGGTGACAAATGTGCAGCGTTATGTGAGAGGAGGCAGGAAGCTACACAACATGTCAGGATACAGATGCTTGCATCTCCCTCACATCTCCCCTACTGATGTGTTTCAACCCACAGCTTTAATTGTGTTTGCCTTGAAAATAACTATCTCGCTGGCTGCCAAAGTGGTGGCAGAGCAGGGGTTAATGCAGCGGTCAGGCGCCTCTACAGTAAGTGGCGTATGGAACTGCATGGGATTGTGCAAATATTAAGTTACGTATCTGCTGTATATAGGTATACCATGAGGTCAGTATCGCATGCTGCAGCTATTATAGAAGGCCAGAGTCTGTGTTGGGAAATGTCCTAAAAAGTTTTGAGTTTAAAAAACAAAATCAGATTAATGCTTTCCGGTGTTCACTTTTGAACATGATGAGGATTATGGACGCATTAATGAAAAAAGAAAAGAAAAAAAAAATAGAAGCATTTTTCCATTGTTGTTTATTTTGATTATTTTACATTTTGCTATTAAACTCAAAATGCTATTTTGAGAATAAGGTTGAAACGTGGAGATTAAAGTTGTTGTTTTAACACAATGAAAAAAAAATTCTGTCAGTTTCTTTGTCTGTTTGTCTGTTTGTTAGCAGTCTAGCCTCCACAGTGTTGAACATATAATTTTCAATTTTTTTAGTGATAGTTGATACCAACAACAGCTCTGATTTAATTTATTGGAAAACTGGGTCAAGATCAAAGGTCAAGGTCACACATAATCTGTAAAAACTTTATATTACCCACATTTTTTTAAATGAAAAGGTATTTTTGATGGATTGCCTTCAAACTTCACAATACAAAACAACAAATCCAAACAAAACAACATACTAGGCCTTGGGGTAGGTCCCCAGGCCTAGTATGTACCTTGACCTTCATTGCTAAAACTGACCTTGAAAAAAAAAATCACTTTATTTCTTCAGTTTTCATTTTTTTCAGTATGCCCTATGGCATAACAAGCTGACATCATATGATAATAAACACATCAGAAAACATCAAAGTTTTAGTATAGCCCTTGTCCTTGTGGCCTATCAGTGCTCTTGTTTCTTAATGTGGCCCTAATACTTTGGTGTACTATTCTCATGTGCTGAGCTTTGGAGAAAAAAAAAGGCACAGTGTCTTTTTAAATCTAAATTTAACCACCTAAACCTTGGACAAGAAGCAGTGGGCAGCCCAGTGAGTGAAGATAGAAAGTCTGTGCTGGCCTTTGTCTCTCTAAGGATGTAAGCTGGAGCAACCTAAGTAGAGAAATAAGCCCTTTTGGAAGCAAGAGCATGACCCATAGCAGCTAGGTGACAGAACTAAAAAAAGACAAAAGCTGTCAAGAGGCTTTGTGATGAGCAGCTGACCATACAATCAACAGATGGCTCAGTGTGCCAGGCTGTCTAAGCAGGTTATTAGCAGGCCAGGCATGTGTGTTTTCATGTTTGCTTCTGTGTCTCTTAAGGTCATGGGCATCAATGGGCATGCCTACTTTTTGGGACTTATTTATTTATTACAGTCTCGAGCTGCTTGCATCTCCAGTTTAGGGATGAAAAACAGGTCTGTAAGCACAAGAAAGAAATGTTTTCCTTCAAAAGTGTCAGACTGTTAATGAAATATGCACTAAACCGCATAGGAGCAACAAAATATTTTTCTGTTAAGCTAGCGTATACCAAAGCTGTTGTTTTATTACTGCAGACATATAACCTGTTTGTATTCAATGCATAAAATTCAAGTCTAATAAGTCCCGGCATAGCTGCCAAAAGTACACTCCAAAAATAATAGAAATCACAGGGCCATTAGAGCAAATCAAAGGCAGCAGAGATTGCCGTTCACTTCAGCTGACTAGCTCAATCACCACCTCACAACAAACCAGACTGGCTGAAGATATGAGGAGTAATATCATCCAGTAAGTGGGACACAGCTCTGGAGTCATGGAATACATCTAAGCAGATTGAGAAGATCCTATTAAACACAGCTTCGTGACACCTGCTCCTCTCAGCTTTGACCAGCAGTCTACCGGCTCTTCTGACCTGTGTCCTCATCACACGAGTTCGAATCACTTCTTTGTGGATCTCCGCTCAAGAGGCAGCCAAAGGAAGGTGCTAAAGGAGCACGGAAGAGCCGAAGCCAGTATTTCATAAGGAGCATCGGTCTGCACTTTTGTGATCCTACATCAGAGCCTTTCTGTCTCAGCTTCTGTATGATGAAATTGAAAAACGTAATGGGGTAATGTAAAGCTCTTTTGAAATGGTTCTTTATACAACTGAGCTGAAATGGCTCTAAACAGAGAAAAAGAAAAAGGAAAAAACAACCTTTGAAATGCATGAAACTGTCCAAATGCAGCAGAGGGAAAAAAAAAGCCCTGAATCTGTTTTCTTTTTTTTTTTTTTCTTGGGTGGGGTGTTCGGAAGTAATTGTTCTTTAATTTTAACAGTTCCATCAAGACCAACTTTCCTCACTAAAAAAAACTCTTATCAGTGCAGACTTGAAATTGCTTGAATAAAAAAAGTTTTTTAGGCTTTAAATTGACATTAATTGAAAGTTCTTGTACTAGCATGAGCTGATTTGAAAGATCATTAACTGCTCTGACTTATAAGCTTAGTTAATATTAGCTAAAACCCTCAACAACCCTGCATTTGTTTGCATTTGCCCGCTCATTTACTGCAGAGTAATGGTTTAAAATTTAGATGTTTTAGGACTCCTTTGGCCATTCTTTTATCTCTGTTAGCCAACCATTCTCCCACAGGGCACGTGCAGGAGCTCTGCACACATAATCATAACAAGCTCTGTTTAGTCTACAAACACTATTATGAAAATGGTCTCGCAATATGTTATACCCAAGATGGTTGAAGGTGCACAAATAAATGGTCTAAGTTGGGTTAAGGACAGGATGAAGTGACTCGGAACAAATATGGATGGTGGGCTCAATGTCATCAATGCCTCTTGTAATTGAGCCGATGACATATTGATCTCTGGGTTAATGAAGATAAACTGCACAAGAGATAGGGTGCTTAAATACACCATGGTTAATTCCTGTGAATCGTAGCATGAATCTTAAAACCTTTAATGTGCACTGCATGAATGAGAAGTCTACAAAAGGTACATGTTTTTGTGTCTGAGGGGGAAAACCTCAATTAAGAACTGTCTTTGTGATTATGTTTTTAACTCAGTGGTTGATGGGTTGGCCCAATTGACCATTTTCTAAGCACCACAAAGTTTCCCAATCTAGCTTTAAGTGTGTTCATATGTAAGGTGTGGTGTTAGCAGCATGTCACAAACACAAACATGAACAGTTTACAAAGAAGACTTGAAGCAACAAAACTGCTGTACAAAAATTAGTGGTTTGAACACAGGTGACATGAAAAGCATAGTTTAGTCCGGTGCTGAAAAATCTGGGAATCTGTGTAAAATGAAAATAAAAACTGATTGCATAACCCCATATTTCATTCAAGAGAACACCAAAAACATCAAATGTTTAGACCAAGAAAAATGACCAGTTTAAGAAAAACATTATATCATTTTAGCTAATTTTGAATGTGATGGCAGCAACACATCTCAAAAAGGTTGGTACAGGTTCATGTTTACTAAAGTGTAGCATTCCCTCTTCTTTTAACAGCAGTCTGTAAATATCTGGGAACTTAGGAAACCAGCTTCTGGACTTCTTGAAGAGGAACTGTGTTCATGCAATGATTTCTGTGACAAAATTGTGCCTGTTTTTAAGGCAGTGCCATCTGAGGACCTAAAGATAGCAGGTACCCAGTACTGATTTTCAGCCTTGTCCCTTTGCACACAGAGATTTCTCCATATTCAGAATGTTTTGATGATATAATGCAATGCAGATGTTGTCATATTTAAAATAGTGCTGTCAGCGTTAATCTCGTTAAAATGACGTTAATGCCATAACCGCATTAACGCGGCAAAACTCCGTTAGCGACTCCGTTAGTGGATCGGCCTGTGGGTGGGGCTGCACGGTGTCAATGCGTTAGCGCGGTTAGCTCGCTAATGCGTTAGCACCGTGCAGTCCCAAGCGCAGGGCGATCCGCACTAACTCGCTAAAGGAGATTTTCCGAATTAATGCAGTTATGGGGTTAACGTCATTTTAACGAGATTAACGCTGAAAGCACTAATTTAAACTCTTGAAAATGTTTACATTATTTTGATTCCCCATAATGTTTAGAATACACTGATTCTAAATCCTCGTATATCCCTATATGTTGTCAATGCGAACAATCACAGTAGGAAACATAGTTTTAATTAATTCTATATAGCATTATTATCACTTTGACCTTCAGTTCAGTTCAAGGAAAGTTCAAAGGTCAAATGTGATACAATATTTTAAATCCTCATACAGTACTCTCCCTATGTTGACAGCACACTTGTAAAAATCCTTCTTTCTAAGCCTTTTTTCAGTGTTCAACCAATAAATCATTAAGATGACCTTGAAGACCTTGGTGGATGTTAGCCAAATTTTACTGGATTGTTAACATGACCCCATGCTACACGCCTGTAAAGTTTTATCAGAATTCATTCAAAAATGTACGAGCTGATACACACACACACACACACACACACACACACACACACACACACACACACACACACACCCTCTGAAGGTTGATAATGATCATTTCCATAAATGATGTGGCGTCCTTTCTTTCCTAACATGTGACCAAATGCACATCAGTGTGTTTTCTTCCCCCAATGAAATCTGATGTGTTTTTAAAACGTTCCTTTTTTCCATTTCTTGAGCCGGGTATATTTGCAATATTGATAACATTAATAAGGACAAGTAAGTTCCTTATTTTAAAACCATATATTGAATCTTGAATGATAACATTTCTGCTGCTTGCTGCTAGCAGGAAAAAAGAGAGGAAGGAATAAAGTTGCTCCAATAATTCATGTTGCTCATCAGGGAAATACAAAGACTTTAAGACAGACTTTGGAAAAAAACCCCAAACCTTTGATCCTAATACCATCTCTGCACTGGCAGAGACGCTATGGGGTCTTCTGGGAGTTGCAATGCTATTTTGCTGAGAACTTATTAGTCAGTAAGCGATGATACTTGTTGAACTCTTATCTCAAGCATAACCTGCTCCGGAGCAGGTCAGCTCTGTAGCAGAAGCCATCATGAGAATGAACCCTGGAAAGAAGTTAACCACATTTGAAAAGTCGGGGTTAAAACTGGAGCAACCTTGTTAAGCCTCACATCCTGCTTCACAGTGCAGCGTGTATTTCCTCAGCCTCATTATGTAATTTTGACCTCATCGTTTCTCATTAATAACCACACTGTATTTTTGATCAGTGTATGAATATGAAGTGCTGGTGGTTCCTCCATAACAATATGGATTCTAACATAGTGGTTTACATCTGCCCACTGCTCTGGTGTCCAACTATGAAAACAGATGTCCAGTCTAATAGGCCTGTATCCCACACTCTGACGTGTGCTCTGACGTTTAACACTGCAGTGCTCACTTCTGTGTGCAGTCATAATGTTTTGGCTCATTGGTGTACATAATGGTGTCTCTCCAATATACTTACACTGTCTGTGTAACTTCATATTACACTCACTTGTGCCTATAAAAGGCAAATTTTTAACACGATTCACAAATACATTTAAAAAATAAGCTTCTGTAGGTTCACTTAACTAGTGTGCATAAGTGCTGAGCGAGTGTATTTGCATAACACATCAAATGTGTCTGAGTAGAATTGTCTATAATGTTATCATGATGATTTTAAGTGCTGGCTAATGTGGAATTACAGCAGAATGGTGAAACGGTGCTTTAATAGCTACCCAATACTAGCAAACAGTTCTTACAACAGAGAATGACAGAGTGCTTCCATCTACTTGCCCACATTTTAGCACATGGTTCCTGTCACTGGCTGAGAGCTGGCTAGTGAAGAAAGTGTCACAGAGAGCAGCCGTCCGTGGAATCTCCAAGCAGCAGGAGCGATGAGATAGAGATGAATCATGACTCCGTCCATTCCTGCAGCTTTCAGCAGGGATCAACCCGCGACTTATTCCCCTCCATGTGTGACTTCAGCAGGGGCACGACCTTCAAAGATCACAAATCTTGCAAGTGTCACCAGTCATTAACCAAAGCAATATGTCCCGAGTCCTCTCTCTGCGGCCAATTCCGCCGCATTTCACAGAAAGAGCCCTGATAGGCACTGTCGCGCTCCCTCATTTGTACATCCATCTTTTCCATGTCATGTAGTGGCAGTAAAACGGTGTGTAATCTATGACTTTGGGACAGTCAGCATCCTGAGGCAGCATGGACCAGCAAGAGTATTCATTTATGTTGTATAACTTACATCCAGGTTTTATAATTGCCTGTTTTCCCTCTGCATACTGTATTGAAATTTAAGCAGCATATATAAATGTATTACACCGCCACCCCTTGGGCTTCATGACCCCTCAAATATCAGCAATTCTCTAAATATACCTCATTAATAATTCATGGAAAATATTCCTAATCAATTCATCATGTAGCAGAGCAGAAGTCTGGCAGATGTAAGCCGGTGAATACATCACACGCATTAAAACAAAAAGTGGGATTTCAACAATGTCAGTAACACTTGGTTAAGCTGAAGAAATTGCTGCCTTCCTCTTTTGTACTTTTTTAATGAACTGTTTTGGGAAAATAGTAAAAGATAACAGAGCCGGGGAGAGGAAGAAAAGGAGTTACGTAATTCCATCATCAATACTTTTCTCTTTGAAAGTTGCAAACACAGAATATGAAGCGGGCCTATGCATTCTCAGGCTCGCCACTATATTTTGAAGAAAAACAATTTCACAGCAAAGGGCTCCTGACACTCACAAAACTCACTGGAGCCTTTATTTCTAGAACCCTGAGACAGATTTTGAGTATCGATTCGCCTCCTCCCACCTCGTGAAAGCAAAGACACGTATGTTGAGAGCCATGTCTAATCAGGAGAACATTTGCTGAGGGTTGGATTAAGACGAGAGGGATGTGAGGTCGACATGCTGGATGCATTTCACTGAGCTGAGCTGTGGGTAGACTCAGTTAGCCGCAGATAAACAGCCTACAGACGCTGCACAAAGGACTGATTAAAACAGGAGCAGATGGAAAGAGGTGTTTATATCACAACAGGCATTCTGTGCTTAAACTGCTGCCTACTGCTGATGTGATGAAGTCACAAAATACTGTACGTGAAGGATGTACAATGACACACAAACAAAAAAAACCTGTCTACAAATTAACTTAGTTTGATTGTGACGTCATTACTTAATTACTTTCTTAGGTTACCAAGTATCTTTAAGTTAGGCAAAATGTCCTATGCTTTCTGGAAAACAATTTCACAGAGCTCTGTAATTACACTGAGAACAATAATGACCATAATTTTGAACTTTTAACAAAATGCTCTCCCAGATTTTGTTAACTTTTAATTCTTTTATCTTACATTACTGAGTCCCATTGTGAGGGAAACGGATATGTTACAGTACACACAGTTCTTTTGTGATTGACATCATTTAATGAATATTACCTGCAGCAACGATAGCGACTCATTTGTAAGAGAATGTTTTTTTTCCTCGCAGCGTGATCAGGCGATTCCTGCAAACTGACAGATTTATCTCTGTGCCATAACCTTGCTCCACTTGCCTCTGATCACAGAGAACGTTCTTTGCTTTTTGAGTCATAAGAACAAAGTCACTTCTTAACTATTCTGAGTGAATAGTGAGTGACTGAGAGACTTTGTCCCCCCTCAGGGCACCTGTGTTTCTACTGACCAGTGTCATCAAAGTGAGATGTGCTGAGTCTTTGTAGAGCCCAGGTCATGGGAAGCGAAGAAAAAGAGACGTACCAAAGGGAGAGAAAGGAAAAGGGACAAGAGGCTGAGAGACAAAGGGACCAAAACAAACTGTTATGGGCATGTGTCTGCTGGTGACAGTGAGAGCTCATATGCAGTTTAATAGCAAGTTGGTTGTCAAAAGTCACACTGATGTACTGATGTGAGATCAGTCAGGTCACCAGCTGGCTCCTCTCTGGCAGAGCTGGATTTTATTTTACAGGCCAGCGGTGACAATGGCATGACAGGTCTGTTTCCATGGGAACACATTTGTCACTTCTGTGGAGCATGGCCAAAGTGTTGGAGGGGAATCACCAATGAGGACTGTAGGACTGGAGGGAAAATTAATCACACTAATGATGATTCAAAGCTTGAGCTCTGGCAGAATGCGAAAATCGCTTCTGCTTCTCCGGGCTTTCAGTTTCCCCTGCAGCCGAAAACTTCCGAGCCGCATCGGGGTTTCTCTCCACAAACATAATGTTACAAAAGTGACGTATGGCATGCACAAATGGGAATGCCAATGCTTTTGAGATGTGTGAGAACAATGCGGTGGTATTTTTGCAAGATGAGTTAAAGAAAAGAAGTGGTGTGGTGCACCACTGCAAGATGGAATTGTTATTCTGTGAAAGCCTTGTTTTCTTGCTTTTAACCAAATGGGTCATGTGCTGATTGTTGTTCATTACATTTCTAACTGAACTGAACTAAGCTAATCAAATTTCTGAACAGAGGTGACTTTTAGCTGAGCTCAATAGAAAATTAACAGGTAAAAGTAGTAAATTTAACCGAAAAAACAGAATGCGACAAAACTGGTGGAAATATTTTTGAAATATTTAATATTGTCGCCTTTATGCAGTGTTACAAACAACTGCTTTTTGGGTTAGTTTTTCTTATGTGTTGTTGGCAGTGTTGGGTGTAATGTGTTGGCGCCTAGGACAGAAACAACTGCATTATACTGCTAACATAACTTCAGCCCTTTGCACACATCTACACAAACAACACACAAACACAAAACTAGCAAAGAGCTCAGAGTGGTGTTATAAAGCTGGGTCTATGCTGACCTCACCTCAGCAGCTAGAATCTGATCTTCAAAAGATAGCAAAGTCAGTGTTGATCAATCACACTTTACAGCTTCTGTGTCTACCTGTTCGTGATTATAAAGTACAGTCACTGTGGTGATTGCTTTAAAGTCTCTTTGGGCTGGTTTTCATCTTTGCTGTGTGTTGCTGTTTTTGTGTTTAAACTGTTCAAACAACATTAAAAGAAAGGTTGCACGTGTGTCCACATTAGGGCCAGGATTTGTGTTGATGTGTTACTTGCTAATTCATAACTATGTGACATTGCATTTTAGTGTTACAGACAAAAACTAAAGTAGTATAAAGAGTAGTGTAATGAATGACTTTCTCTTGTGAGTAATTATGTAACATACTGCCTTACTTTACAGAATTATCTTGCTTGACCTTTTTTGAATAATGACTCCAACCAGTGTTGGAGTGATTACTAAAGAAAATCCTCTGAGACTTGGCTGGTCTACTACCTAAATGAGCTAATTTCAATAATCAAAATAAATTGTGGAAATAATACGATAACAGTGGAAGTTATATTTAAGTATCATTCCCACAGAGTTAAGTCTAGACCAGCAGCATTTAGTTTCCCTTGAGGGATAACAGGTCTCGCCTGCTATTGCCACTGCTACAGTGTGGACCATTTATATGGATACACCGTAATAAAATGGGAATGGTTGGTGATAAGGGCAGCACGGTGGCACGGTGGTTAGCACTGTTGCCGCACAGCAAGAAGGTCCTGAGTTCAATTCCACCATCAGGCCGGGGTCTTTCTGTGTGGAGTTTGCATGTTCTCCCCGTGTCTGTGTGGGTTCCCTCCGGGTACTCCGGCTTCCTCCCACCGTCCAAAGACATGCAACTTGTGGGGATAGGTTAATTGGATAACCCAAATTGTCACTAGGTGTGAATGTGCAAATGAATGTGAGTGGAATGGTTGTTTGTCCCTGTGTGTTAGCCTTGCGACAGACTGGCGACCTGTCCAGGGTGTACCCCGCCTCTTGCCCTATGACAGCTGGGATAGGCTCCAGCGCCCCCCGCGACCCTGAAAAGGATAAGCGGAAGTGAATGGATGGATGGATGGATGGTTGGTGATATTAAAGTCCTGTTTGTGGCACATTAGTATATGTGAGGGGGCAAACTCCTCAAGATGGGTGGTGACCATGGTGGCCATTTGAGGTCGGCCATCTGGGATACAACTTTTGTTTTTTCAATAGGAAGAGGGCCATGTGACACATCAAACTTATTGGTAATGTCACAAGAAAAACAATGGTGTGCTTGGTTTCAACGTAACTTTATTCTTTCATGAGTTATTTACAAGTTTCTGACCACTTCAATGTGCTGCCCATTGTGTTGGATTGTCAATGCAACCCTCTTCTCCCACTCTTCACACACTGATAGCAACACCGCAGGAGAAATGCCAGCACAGGCATCCAGTATCCGTAGTGTATCCCTCCACCGACCTTGGTTCCCAAGCAGTTGCCTGGTGGCAAGACAGGGAACTGCTGGTGGCAGGCAGCATCTCCAGACCTTTGGTTAAGAAGGAGTAAATGGTAAATGGTCTGTATTTATATAGCGCTTTACCAGTCCCTAAGGACCCCAAAGCGCTTTACACATCCAGTCATTCACACACTGGTGATGGTAAGCTACATTGTAGCCACAGCCACCATGGGGCGCACTGACAGAGGCGAGGCTGCCGGACACTGGCGCCACCGGGCCCTCTGACCACCGCCAGTAGGCAATGGGTGAAGTGTCTTGCCCAAGGACACAACGACCGAGACTGTCCAAGCCGGGGCTTGAACCGGCAACCTTCCGATTAGAAGGCGAACTCCCAACTCTTGAGCCACGATCGCCCCACGATCAAGTAATTAAACTGAATATAAAGAGACCACCTGCACAGCTGAGTTTTTTTTAAATTAGCGCTGTATTTATACAGCTTTGCCTGCAGAAGCAGATTAAGTGTTGATATGCCATGGTTTTAAAACACTGGGTTCTTTATTTGAGATAAAATAAACAAAACTGTTTAGCAAATTTTATTAATTGCAACTGGTGAATTAATAATACTGATGTGTGTTAATTAAAACATCTTTAGAGAGGCCGCTTTAATAATTCCACCTGGATTCTATTAAAACAATGGTTCAGTTATCAATTGAAATGATAATATTCTAACTATAGACTAATATTCAAGCTACCTATTGGTACCTGTCATGGCTTATTGTTATGGTTATGTTCCAGTTATCTGGACATTAAGGTAATGTGGATTAGAGAAAATCCAAAAGAAATAAAACCTTAGTTTTTATAGTCACCAATTACGTATGCCGTACAATTATTCCACCCTGGAAAAAACACTTCAAAGAAATCATCAAAAGCCCCAAATTACCACAACATTCATGATACTGATGAGTGCCTTAGAAGTAACACTTGGCTACTAACTTGCACTTTTATAAAGAACATGCAACTTGCTGAAAACCGAACTATGCAATTCATTCAACGTGTTTGTGCACGTTTTTGTAGGAATGCATATTTTTTTGTAGAGGCATTTTCACACCTCTTCAAAATATAGAGAAATCTAAACTCGACAGGCCTGTCCTGTCTCATTATTAATGCTTAGCTAGAATCTCACCGGGAAGAAATTACATTCAACCATTAGTACCTCATACAAATAGTCTATTTTTTCTGCACTTTGCTATGAGCTGGCACAACTATCATGTTTAATGGAACGCACTGACTTCTAGCTGGATGCCAGGGAAAACGAAATTTAAACAAATATTCGTTTTAAAAAATACTCTGTCAGCAAAAATGTATAAACCTTCCTGAACACTAGAACTTAATGTATAAAAAGGTAAATTGCAATAACCTACAATATAAGCTAAAAGTTACAATCTATCACAAACAGCCTTGCAATATCAGAATCCTTACAGGTGATTTCATCTTAATACACATCTGTGAGAAAGTGTCTCTTTCAACATCGTTTCAAATCACTCAAACGTGCCTAGTGCAATCAGCTTAAAAAGTCCACTGCCATTGTTCTGCTGTATCATAATACCCCTCAAAGGCACTTCAGTGCTTGGAGAGCCATGTGCATTCATTATGTAGTTGTGTCTAATTTATGCTAACTCTCTGTATTAATGTGATGCAATTGTCACAAAACAAGTATTCATAGGAATACCAAGTTTTATGCTTTGGGCGTCATTAAATGAAAGAAGTTGATAAATAATTTATTGTAAGCAACTGAGCTGACCATCTGGATGGTGTCTATCCTCCGCAGCAGTGCTCTCACTGAATCTTTTCAGCTTCTTACCATTCCCATCATCTCCTTTTCTATATTTCTAAGCTGGCTTCCCTCCGTTTGGCTTGGCACTCCACACTTTGGCTCTCCTGGTTCTGCTGGTGAAGAAAATCCTGGCATCACTTCTGCAATTCCTCTGCCTTACTCTGAATCCTTGCCTCCTTCTATTTTCCCAGACATGTTCCCAGAAGGCTATTCTTTCATGTCACAGCTGAACTCTCCAGATTCCTCCATTTGGTCTTGGTGAAAACCGACTTGGAGCAGTGCTGAGAGGGTGGTGCAGTGGCCTCTCTCCAGTTGCCAGGCCTGCCAGGATCTACAAGTCTTTCCAGTTAATGTGATGGTGCCAGAGCGGATGGTGGGGCGTTTGGGGGGCAGGAAGAGAGGGTGGAAAGCAGGCAGTGGGATTCTGGGATCACTTCGCTGTGACCCATATCCCTCCGTTCTGCTCTGAATGCCTAAATATAAAAAAAAACAACCCAATTACTGTTGACCCCTGCACCGCCTCCAAAACACAGCAGCAGCGACTAATTAAAACTGAAAGGGTTCCCATTCCCTCCTTTGTTTTTTTTCTCAGTGTGTGGGTTAGAGTGTGTGTATGTGTACGTGTATGCTTGTATTTAACTGAAAGCCCCAGTTAATGTGAGTATCTGCATATTTTCTAGGAATGGACAAGATTGCGCTCAAGTACTCGTGCTGAGAAAAAAAGGATTTTCTACGTGTATTTATGAGCCACTTGGTCCGAGCAGGACAGTTTAAAAGCAAAAACAAACCACAGAGCAATCCAAGTAGGCCGTTTCTTTATCACCAGCCAGACCCTGGGGGTACGAGTCATCAACCTGACGATATGTCTGGCACTGACAGAAGCTTCCAATCCAATCTCTATTTCATTCAATTATCATCCCCTGGAACAGGCCTCTGCGTTGTTTGCTCTCAAGAGGAACTTCTGTCGCACCAACAGCATCTAGTGTGCACCGCTCTCTTGCTGTAGCTCGACTAAAATCCAAAACCAGCCCCGTGATTCACAGAAACACACTGCAATAGGAACTAACTTTCTGATGGATTATCTTACTTGACAATAACCCTTAAAAACTAATTAAAGGCTTGCTGTGCTAAAATCTTGAGTGACCCCTCATTTATTCACATTTAGCTTTCAAGGTTCCAGACTTCAGTTAATTTTAAAGCGGTGTTAAGCAATAGTTCTCCAGGGTTTCTGAAGGTCTTTCAAAGTTTTGAACAATTTTCAGTCTAGTCCTTTTACCTGGCCATTTTCAGAGGATTTTTTTCTTTCTTTTTCTTTTTGTTAAGCCACTTCGTATTAACCATGAATCTTTCAACCACGAAGAAAGTAACTAATTCAAGGAATGAGTCAATGTTGTGTCTGCACATAACAGAAATTTTATTAAAGAACCCTTAGTATCTTTAGGCAACTTTTAGCTTTCTTTAGTTAAATCTACAAAAAAGGCCAAATATATGGCAAAATATATGACAGCAGCAAATCTTGTCAAAATTGATGGAATTATGAATGTAGAAAATTACTGTCAGATTTTGATCCACCATGTAATAACATGCAATAACATCTGGGAAGCATCTCATTAGAAATGGCTTCATTTTTCAGTCTGATAATGTTGCCAGTGCAGTAAAAGCAAACCTGGACAATTGAACACTCAACTGTCCTCCCCAGAGATCAGACCTCAAGATTAGTGAAACAGTGTCAAATAATCTGAACAGAAACTGCAGAAAAAGGTTGCAAACACCTAAAGACGAGCTGTGAATGTCCTTCATGAAGCCTGGAGAACTACTGGTGATGACTAATTAAAGAAGAGAGTTTATCCTGCGTTCAAGATTAAAGGTGGTCATACAAAATATTGACTTTCACTTTGCTTAGAGATCAAACAGGTCAAAATACTACCAAAAGAAGAAGAAGGAAGCAGAAGGAAGAAGGTACCTGCCAAGCGCTGTGTGGATGTTCCTACAAATCCTCCATGCAAAAAGAAGTTCTTCAAGTCTTTTTCAGGTTCAGCGTGGTACAGGCTGATCTTTGGAGAAGAGTTGTTACGTGTCCATGTAACTCCTCAGAGCTGGCAGTCAGTGGTCTGACTCCATACTCACCATTATGAGTATGATTTCGAAAGCTGTGGTGAAAATTACAGCTGCCAGTCTTTTAGGGTCTCTACCAGCTTTGCACAGCTAGCGACTGAAATCTTTGCCCATTCTTCTTTGCAAAACAGCTCCAGCTCAATCAGATTAGATGGACAGCGTTTGTGAACAGCAGTTTTCAGATCTTGCCACAGATTCTCGATTGGATTTAGATCTGGACTTTGACTGGGCCAGTCTAACACATGGATATGTTTTGTTTTAAACCATTCCATTGTTGCCCTGGCTTTATGTTTAGGGTCGTTGTCCTGCTGGAAGGTGAACCTCCGCCACAGTCTCAAGTCTTTTGCAGACTCCAAGAGGTTTTCTTCCAAGACTGCCCTGTATTTGGCTCCATCCATCTTCCCATCAACTCTGACCAGCTTCCCTGTCCTTGCTGAAGAGAAGCGCCCCAGAGCATGATGCTGCCACCACCATATTTGACAGTGGGGATGGTGTGTTCAGAGTGATGTGCAGTGTTAGTTTTCTGCCACACATAGCGTTTTGCATTTTGGCCAAAAAGTTCCATTTTGGTCTCATCTGACCAGAGCAGCTTCTTCCACATGTTTGCTGTGTCCCCCACATGGCTCGTGGCAAACGGAACTTCTTATGGTTTTCTGTTAACAATGGCTTTCTTCTTGCCACTCTTCCATAAAGGCCAACTTTATGCAGTGCACGACTAATAGTTGTCCTATGGACAGATTCCCCCACCTGAGCTGTAGATCTCTGCAGCTCGTCCAGAGTCACCATGGGCCTCTTGGCTGCATTTCTGATTAGCGCTCTCCTTGTTCGGCCTGTGAGTTTAGATGGACGGCCTTGTCTTGGTCGGTTTACAGTTGTGCCATACTGCTTCTATTTCTGAATGATCGCTTGAACAGTGCTCCGTGGGATGTTCAAGGCTTGAGAAATCTTTTTGTAGCCTAAGCCTGCTTTAAATTTCTCAGTAACTTTATCCCTGACCTGTCTGGTGTGTTCTTTGGACTTCATGGTGTTGTTGCTCCCAATATTCTCTTAGACAACCTCTGAGGCCGTCACAGAGCAGCTGTATTTGTACTGACATTACATTACACACAGGTGCACTCTATTTAGTCATTAGTACTCATCAGGCAATGTCTATGGGCAACTGACTGCACTCAGACCAAAGGGGGCTGAATAATTCCGCACACCCCATTTTTCAGTTATTTATTTGTAAAAAATGTTTGGAATCATGTATGATTTTCATTCCACTTCTCACGTGTACACCACTTTGTATTTGTCGTTCACGTGGAATTCCAATAAAATTGATTCATGTTTGTGGCTGTAATGTGACAAAATGTGGAAAAGTTCACGGGGGCCGAATACTTTTGCAAGCCACTGTAACTGCCTGAATCTGCTCCCAGATCATAGCTAAATGTTCTACACAGCACTGAAACCCTGGAACACTTGCCTTTGAGCAACTGGTGGCAATGTAATTATTTTCCAGAAGGTATTTAGACAGCAGAAGATCTTCCCTTGCACATTTAGATTGCGATCCCGCTGAACTGGTTGAGTGCAAAGTACGCTGTACATATTTTGATCTAGATGAAATTTTTGATACAACATGTATGAAGCGGAAAAGGAAACCCATCCCTATACGCATATCAGCCACATAAAAACAAGCTAGCAAAATATAAAGAATATAAAGAACTGACTTTAGCGCAATACTGTATTAAGTTTTTACTCTAACGGATGGAGTTAAATTGGTGAAGTCAACAAACGCTCTCCAAATCAAGAAACTGGGAAAGAAATCCTGTGATCTGTGACAAAACTTGAAGCTGCTGCACTGACAGTTAATTCTGCTGGCTCTTGGCTCACAGAGTGCTGATCTGAGCTTACAACCAAATATTTCACCGTAGGGTTAGAGTTACTAAGATGAAAAAGTGCCCATATCGATTGATGGATACACAAAGTTGCCTCTATATTAGTTGTGAAATTACCTAAGGCCATAAAAATAAACTAATTCCGTAGTTTGTTTTCACCGCTGTTAAAAAAGTGTGCATAGCAATTCCTGGTATAGCAAAAAGCTTCATGTAAAGTTTAAAGTATTTTTAATATTGAGCTTTTTTGCATATGAAACGGTGCATAATGGCTACATGTATTTGTCCTTCCTTCTTGTCAGTCGGGTTTTCTTTCTCCTTCACCCTCAGCAGCACTTCTGCGTCTCCTCTGGGAAACTTCAGCCCTCCTCCCACCCAGCAGATGGTCAAGGTTGAGCACTTCTTGATTCAACTGCACATCACATCTTTGTCTTGAAAATAAAGCCACTATTCAGCCTCCTTTTAATTATTATATATACCTAGACCTATTTCTATATATTCAGTGTTTTTAATCAATGAATCAATGTTTTTTTTAAGCTTTTACATTTTGTGTATGTGAAGCAGTGATTCAAATATATTTTGAGATACTAGCACAGCTATCAGATGGAGAAAAAAGACCGTGCTAGCCTCTATACTGCTTTTTACTTTATGTGCCAGTGGGTCGCTGATGTTTATCAAGAACAAAGAAAGCCAAAGACTTTGAGATTTCACAGCAGCAGATGGTGAGACAAGGGGGAAGAGGAAGAAATTTTCTGAAAAGTTCTGACATGTTTACCTCGTTTTCCCACTGACAAAGACAGAGATTTATTCGAAAGAGCAGGAAAATTATTCATGAGAAATAGGGTCTTACTTTTTGGAAAACATCGCGGCTAACAACACGGCTGTAGCGAGGAAGTAAGATACCGATCCACTTGACCGAGGTCTTGTTAAATGTTTAAAATGTAGCAAACATTAATGATTTAAACTGGGAAATGGAAATGAAATTGCTGAATGAGCCAACCAGCTTACCTGTTGCTTCTCACATGACTCCTGTTTTTTGAGGGAGAGAGGGAGAGATTGCCTGTCTCCGTCAGATCTGGTCCAGGCCCCTCGGAGCAGAGAGCTTACAGAGCACAGCGAGGACAGCCACATCAGGGCAGCACACAGACAGCTGGCTCCCTCAGATGATGCATTGGCCTTGGCATCCTAATTGGCCCCAGTGCCTCAGCCAGCACTTCAGCCAGGGGACGTGGTGTTTCTGTATGTGTGTACCCATGTGCGGTTCTGCATGTCTGTCTTTATCTCTCCGTAGTGTAGGTTGCACAACTCTGTGTTTATATTTTCTTTCTCTGTGCATCTATTCGAGCACTGCACGCTTCTGAATTTTGGTGAAAATATTTTTACTTAGGCGTGATGTGGCTCCTTCCTCACTTGTCTCTTTGAATATACACACCCCATGCTGCGCTTTGGGCCAGGCTGTACTTCATCTGACCTTTCATCTGCGCAATTTGCACCACACACACACACACACACACACACACACACACACACACACACACACACACACACACAGGACAGAAAATATATTACAACTGTGGGCAGCTTGCATGTGCACGTGCATTTGGTGGCACATACAACCCCTACGCTATATTTATTTATCATCTACTAAATGTTATCATTACATAAGCAGAAATAAAGTTGCATGCATGTGTGCCTCACTTCACAGCATATATGCATGCTATTAAGCATTCAAGCGTGTAACTGTAGTGTTAACGTGTGTGTGTGTGTGTGTGTGTGTCCTTTTGCTGTCAGGGCTAATATCAGTCAAGTTAAGGATTATAAAGAGAAATGACATGAGACATTTACATTATCCCTGACTCTACTAAATGGAGTTAATTATTGTTGTCATCCTGCCTGTTAGAGAACTGTCCAGTGACCTTAAGTGGTGGCATTGGCCTGGTGGGAAGAAAACTGAAAACTAAATGAAAAGGTCACACGTATAATTCCAACAACAGTTTATGCATGCACCACTTAAAAGGACATTTAAGTCATATACGCTGCAGGGAGCAGGATGCATCATGCAATCTCACTCAGTCTCAGGGCGAAGGAAAGCCCTCATTACTGTACTGCACGTTACACCTAGTAAGAGATTTTCAATGCCAAAACATAAAGTTCATCAGTCCTAAATTCATCAACAATGTGACAGTTGATCACTGGCTTTGCTACTCGTATCATAATTTGCTCCTCCCCCCTTGTTCAATTTCAGGACTCCATGGTGAAGCTGTGGGCTGTAATAACTATTTTAACATGGACCGGTGTCGACTGACTGGAAAAATAGGCTGCGACTTGCTCAGAATTGGAAGTGTATAGTGGACCAATTACCCCCGTGGTGATGGCAATATACTAGTGTAGCTATAGGCTGGAGCTGCTGTGGGTGTAATTGATGTTGCTCGGTGGCTGCCAGAGAGGTTGGAGGCATGTAGACCACAGAGACATTTCCTCTAATAGGCCCTGCCAGGGGTCATGGCACACGCTACAGACCAAAGCACTTACAACCTCACCGGCACTCTGGTGTCTCCTCCAATTCATACTGTATAACACGTTCGGACCGAGGCTGTTTTGGTTTTGTTTTCTAATGACAATATTTGCTGTATTCCAAAAGATAGATCGATACTTTCCTAGTTGAGAGTGAGATATTCTAATTTTAGAACATAAAATTTCGCTGTCAAAGTTTTAAAGTATTTCAATAACTTTTACAGGCCTATCTTTAAAGACGTTAGGATGCTTGTGAAATTTAAACTAAAAAAATTGTAATTATAATTGTAAACTGTTTTATAATATCATAAACTGATGTTCTTTTCACAACAGAAAATAGAAAACAAGTCAAATATGTAAACAGAAAATATACAATGCTAGGTCATGATTATTTTGGTGGTTGTCATCTGGATGGCAGCATAGGATGGGAACATGATGTCTTTCCAGGTGTGCAAGCTGTCCATTCCCTATGCCTTAATGCATTACACAACTGGTACAGTTGTTGTTGGGCTAGTTCTTAGCTGCACTGCAACATGTGACAATGATTAAAAGCAACACTTTAGCTTTTAGCAGTGGCTCATGGTCAAAGCAGCCATTCATTTTACCCGAATCCTTGAATCTGTCCCTTCCTAATTATGTCCCTCCACCTATTTTCTTACCACGATAATTTAATCTTCTTCGTCTCTTTTCACTTCTCCACAGCTGGTGCTAGCAGCAGCCTCCTGTGAGACCTGGTTACTAGTTCTTGCTGGTTCTACTGTTCATGGTGAAGCAGCCCTGACAGCTAACGTGTTGGTTAATTTGACACATTTTGCTGCATCTATTTTTAGTTTATTTTTACTTCCTCCCAGCTTTTCAGCTCCACCTTTTCACCACTTGTTCCAAACTAAACTTTTTCTGCATGCTGCTGTGAGTGCACAGCGATGGTAGGGGAGGGGCCGCATTAAGAGGTTTGATTGGGCAATCCAGTGTCAGTAATGAAAATGAACCAATGGGCTGCTGTCAGTCCTTGTACAGCCGGTGTGTACGGGCCCCTCAGGCTGGCCCATTGGCCCAAAAGTGTATCAGCCCACTGGGCTTTCCACTACATGTGCTTTGTGGAACTATGTAATCGCTTCCGAGGTACCTTTTTGACAAATGTTATCGCTTTATGACTCTGGTAGAAAAAACTTTTTTTTCCAAGTCTAGGGTAACACAGGAAGAAACAACAATCACTTTGCCAGAATGTAAGTCAAGCAAGAAAACAAATGAGTGTATGGCAAGTAATTATACATAAGTAGTGTAGAAAACACAATGACACAAATAAACATCATGGTCTACAGGTGCTAACAGATTACTTAGAAAGACAAACAAACACACACTCACACACAAAGCCCAGTGGCCAGATGGGAGAAACCCCTTGGTCCTGAGGCTTGATATTGAGCCCCATTAATGATCACATAACATTTATGTCTTTGGGCAGTCAGAGGTGTGGCAGTCCTGAAATACACAAAAAGTCAGATGGCTTTCTCTCTGAAAACAGGCCAGATATCTGATGTAAAAAAGGATGGCCACAGACAGTTTTATCTAATCAAGGTTCATGGTATGATTTGTGCTACAAAGTATAAGAAACTACTGTGCAAAGATAACAACACCCTCCCATTTTATGAGGACATGAATCATCTAAATATGAGTCTATGATGGACTATGCTTTTGTGGAATTAATGAGCCATAGATGATAGATATGACATTCATTAAGAAAAAGCACGTTCGAATAATTCGCTTTTGGAAAATGATTGATTTCACTCAGAAAACCTCCACTTCAAGGTTTTATAATTAACATGTAACTTAGAGAATATTTTCTATGTTGTTGGTTGAGAAAACTGGTTTCTGTCTAAAGCTGTAGTTGTCATGGCCTGGGTCTAGGGACCCAGGGCTCATGTATTTAGTGTATGTTTATATTTTCCGTGTGGTGTTTTGGTTTTCTCTCCTTTTTCTCCATGTTTCTCCGTGTGAGCTTCTGGAGGTTTTGGTGTGCTGAGGAGACTGCGAACCCGGAAGTGTTTCTGCTCTAGAGACAGCCACACCTGCCGCTCGTCGTCCTCTGCCAGCTGCAGCAGATTACCCTCGTCAAGGGAGCGGCGTTTAAGGCTACGTTCACACTGCACGTGTTAATGCTCAATTCCGATTTTTTGATCAAATCCGATTTTTTTGTCTGCTTGTTCACACTACAAATAAAATGCGACAGCAAACGCTCAAAGCGGCCCGCATGCGCAAAAGAAGATGTCACACAACGCGCTCTGTTTAGACCCAGAGCAAACAATATTGTTTGACTGATGGCCCTTAATATAAATACTTCGGACTTTACGTTTCCCAATTTTTGTTTTAACTTATTTTGTTATTTACATAATAATGTAGATAACCTAATAATTATCCTTATTGCTGTTTTAGGGGAGCGGTGCTTCAAAGAATAGTTGCAGATTTCTGTCAAAATCTGCAGATTATACAGTACAAATAAAATGTTCACGTTTCTCCAACGTTGTCTTCCCAACAGTTTCACT
>NW_005187432.1:3480213-3482872 GCF_000239375.1 Pundamilia nyererei | reverse complement strand
TACCACATACGAAAGTGACCCAGATCGGATTTGAAAATATCGGATTTGTGCCGTTCACACTGTCATACCATGATCGGATATGGGTCGCATAGGGTTAAAAAAATTGGATTTGATGCGCTTTCGCCTGCAGTGTGAAAGTAGCCTAAGACTGTAGCTGAGCTGAGGCCGACGCTGGATCCTTGTGTCAGAACTCGTCAGTACAGCCGTGGACTTGGTATAAACCTTCGAGAAAGTAGATTCCCTGCTAACCTGAATGTGTTTGTGTTACCAGGAATCTGGAGCGGAGTGTGTTTTGGAAGTCACGCTGTGGGAGTTTTTGGAGTTGCCACTGTTTCACCTTTCACGAACATCTGCACTGTGTGGGATTCAGGTAGAATCCCCACGGTGCCACAGTCCCGGGATTTTGTATATAGTTGTGTGTTTTCCACCCCCTGTCAATAAATCCACTGTCTCGCGTTTGGGCCCTACTTTCACTGCAACTCCACGGTCTGCCATTGCAGCCCGTGACAGTAGTCCTGGTATAGCTGTGGGCAAAGTAATCCTCAATGAACCTGTTGAGAGGACCTTGTAGAGGTAGCACGGTACTGTGTCGTGATGTTTATTACCATGCTTTTTATAAATAGATTCTCCTACAAAATCAAATGTATGCAAGATTCATTTTCTGGCATTGAGGTAGTGCTGGCCCTTCAGAGTTTATTCTGCAGACACTTCACCATTGTACGTCACATCATATTCATGCATTAGCCTTGCAGGAACAATATGTAACCAAGGCAAACACACGAGTTAAATTCTGTGCATCAAAGGCTTTAACTTTAATGTTCAGCTGCTATGTGAATATGGTTACCTGCTGACAAGAATCTAAGCTAGGAGTCCACCGAGGCGAGCAACTAAAAAATAAGCTGCATTAGTTGCCAGAAGTAAGTTGTATTGCCTTCAATGAATTTGACTTTGCCTGTTCATAAACAAGTGCAGCGAGTTTAGTGAATAACCTCTAAAGGGATGGTTGCCTCATCCTAATTAGCATTATAGTAAAGGAAGGACAAGTCTGTGTGTTCTTTGAAGGAAATTATTCAGTACTTGTGAATCAAATTGAAATGATATTTAAAAGTCCAATAAGTAAAAGACTAACCTATACTTGGATTCGATGAAACACTGAAATATAGAATTACCTAAATTATTATTCAAATATGAATCTGGTACAATAAATTCCAGAGCTGAAAAACATTTCTGCCCTGACCAAGAAAGATTTTTGTGACCAAGTCTAAAGTTATACAACCTGAATGTGACCTTGCATGTATTAATTTGAATCATATAGGTAGATAGATACCTTAGATGTGTGTTGTAACTACATGATTACATATGTCACAAAATTAATAAAAAATATAGAAAAAGTATGACATGTAAATAAAAAAGACAACTTTACCATAACAAAATATATAAACACATGAAAAAAGTGATACAAAGCTTTGAAAACATCGTTATTTTCTAAAAGTCAGCCCTTATCATTGGTTTTACAAGTTTAAGAAATAAATTATTGAATGAATGATTAATTAAAAAGACCTATGGAAGAGGATTAGGGCCACTAGAAAAACAAAAGATGTCATGCAATCAGCAATCAAGAGGTTGGACTGAATTCCACAGCCAAAACTAATCATACAAAAACTATAAAATCACAAGACTATTTTTGGATTCAAGAGGTCAGACACAGGCCTACGGACTGGTCGCTAACTTCCTGGCAACCTGAAAACTGAGGTCTTAATGAAGACCAATAAATTCCTTCATTGGACAAAATATTATTTTACATCAAAACAATTCAAATAATTCACAGAAATGTCATCATAGACCGCTGGAGGATAGAATGAGCATTAACCAAGGACAGGTTCTTGGCCCACTGCTTTTTAGAGTGGTCATCAGTGACCTCAGTGCTAGCTGCTGAGAAGCTGGATGCTGGTTTTAGGCAGATGATGCAGTCACAAAGACGAAAAAAGGGAAGTAAAGCCTACTGAAACCTACTGAAATATATACATGTACCACTGCTTTGTCACCTAACGAGGCAGCAGCAATAATAACTTCATTTTTAGATGGTGTACATCAGTAGCTGCAACATAAATGTCTTGTACTAAAAATAAAAATGTATGTGTTTCTTCCTTTTCTCCCACTTGAAGACAATTAAAAGGCAATTAAGACAAAACTGAAATGTTTTAAGCTAATTTGATACCACATACCCGCTCAGGAAGCCCTGCATCCTCCATTCTATGACATTTTTTCATTTTTTGTATTGTATAACTGCCTGAGCTCAAGTGTCACCATCTACAATTAAGCATCTGGCATCCTTATACAACTAGTTTCTGAGAATAATGGATAAAAAGCCTTTTCCATGGTATCATTGTCACATTTTTAAAATATGATCTATTTAGCTTTCATTCAATTATGTTTCCTTAAAGCAGTTTTCAAATGTATAAACAAAGTCTTTCCAGATGCATCACAAGACAGTGGTAGAGTCACTAGTCTGTTGTTGCCACAGGTCTAAATTTGGACAATCAATATTCTCCATTAAGACATATCATCTATGGAAAAAAAACAAATCAAAGATGCAGACATTTAAATGAATTATCCTATAATTTTATAGTTATATTTTTCAGTCCATAAGGCGCATCGG
>NW_005187432.1:3476699-3478349 GCF_000239375.1 Pundamilia nyererei | reverse complement strand
AAAAAAAGTACTGAATACAGAAGTGAAATGAGGGCAGAAACACAGATGGAATGACAAATAGAAAAGGGAATGGGAAGACTATAAATACAGAGAACTGACTAATTGAACACATGTAAAACTAATTACAAGAGGGAGAACAGTCACAAAGAAGGGAAAAGGGAAGTAAAACCTACTGAAACACACAAGGCAAATGGTTAACAAAATAAAACAAGCAACAACCATGAGAATAACAGCCTGTCCCTGAGCAACTTATTCTACAATTTTTGAAGAAAAAATGCTTATTGTCGATTTATTTACTTCATCAATAAGAATTTAAGGCTTTCTTAAAAGTTCTAAATATGGCTTTAATTTTCCAAAACCACCCTGTGCTCACTTTTCTTTGTTGTGCTCAGTGTTATCCCCTCAGAAAAGGATTGTTGACGAGGCCTCCTGTCACTGTGAATCCACTGAATCATATCTTTTCTGCTTTTTTTTTGTTGAAACGGTCTCAACTGTGCCTTTAATTTCTTTCCTTGGTTCTTTTTTTCAGTTTTCCTGCTCACATGAACATTATTTGCGGGGAGTAAAATTCTGTCCATTTGGCTTGTTGCTCTCTGGTGTATGCATTTATCTTAATTCCCATTGACAGTTCAATTGAACCAGCCACAATCAAAAGTGATAACCTCACTGGGGTGGCAATCGTCTGCAGCACTTTAATCAAGATGGAAAGGCCTAACTTTACCCAAGTATGAAACTACAGCTGAATACGCCGAAGTGATAGCCGTCTTTGAGGACGGGTGGAACTCAGTTGTGTACCAAATTGCTGATAGCTGCAGAAGTTCCAGAAAGGTCACAATCTTTCTGTAGAGTGTCCGTCAAGTGCTGATCAAACACCTCGCAATGACACTTCGTTACCTATACTACGCTGTGAGCTAGATATGACGTGACATTTTACTAAATTTGTCCTTACGATAAATAACCTTCACGAGAAAAGTGTACACCGTGAAGCCTTGGAAAATGCAGAGTCACAGAAACCAAAAGGAAATAATCAAATCTAAGGTCATTTACTTGAAAGTGTTCTACCTGGCTGTTCTTTTCTGGCATTTCTGACATACATATGACAACAAAACCAAATGATATCTTCTGGAGTATTGTGTCTTTGATCTTTGCCCTTTTAACTTATTATTTTGCTCCTGAGAGTTAAAAATTTCCAGTTGTTGCCTTAAGCAAGTCACTCCAGATGAGAGTGAAAGTTTAAATGTTAAAAGTACTTTTATCGACATCTGAACCTGATTATGAAAGTGGCCCCGTGAAGAGAAAAGAATTGCAAACTAGAACCGTATTGTCGTATGTTTTGATAGTATGTTTTCAGCGGTTGTGGCAAGGAGAGAATGCCTCAATTACCGGGGCGTGTTGTATTCAAGCCTGCCTCTTTTAAGCCCTCCGGCATTCTGAACCAGTGTACTGTTCCTCATTAACATTTTACTGTGGTAGGTGACCCTGCCATTCATTTACAGACAATTGCTTCCTGACAATGTTTTTTTTCCCCTTCCTCTCAAAGGAGAGCAGCCTATTCTCTCCAGAATGTTAATGTCTTGTAAATCCAGACGCGAGTCTGAGTTGAGAAGGAGCAAACTACCCTCTCCTCTTCTGGTGAGCATTATTAAAAAA
>NW_005187432.1:3470666-3475716 GCF_000239375.1 Pundamilia nyererei | reverse complement strand
GTTTATCACACACAGTTGTGCTGCAGTGTCCAACCACTGTTTTTCTTGTGTTCCCCACAAGGAAAAAAATGTGTATCTCGTGACCAGCGTTTAGAGGAGTTTGCTGGTTCTTGCTCCTTGTATTTGCTTTGGCTGCTCGCAGGATGCAGCAGACAAAGTGATCCAGTGTTTAGGGACTCACTTTGCAAATTTTCACTGACACGCGGATGTTTGCTACACATTTCCATTATTCTTTTTCTTCGTGCTTCTGCTTGTTTTGTTTTTTCCCCTAACTACTACTTATGTGTCTGGTGTGCATTGGCTCCCTGTCTGATGGTTCTTTGTTGCTTTTTAGCTTTTCCCTCTGTTTCATCAGAAAGCTTTGTCTTTTGTTGGGTATACACTGTGAATAGGTGTGCTTTGTTGAAAAAAAAAAAAGGTAAAATCTGATGGAACGGGTTGCAGAGTGGCTCACCTGTATTCTTCTGTCTCTCTGTTATCTACAGAGAGACTTCTGTTAAAAACTGACCTCGAAAGACTGAATTTCCTGACAAAAAACAAAGTAGTAGAGCAGAAAGATGTCCATGCTAAGCTTGGTGATAATGTAAGTTTTACACTTGTGAGCTGTGTTGTGCATGTGTCTTTGGGTATGTAAGCACAGGTTCCTTATTCTTCTCCTAAAACCTCTTCGATGTAGAGATATGAATGCATCAAACATGCCGTAGGTGTAGAGGGCATAACGGCTGATACACTGAGAGATGCTGTGACGGATAACTTCATATGCACTGGTGGTCGGGAACCTTTCAGAGATCATATTGCATGTACCGGTGACTCTGGAGGTGCTGTGTATAAAAACTTTCAACAACGCACAATACAGGTCGCATTGGTCAGCTGGGGAAGCCAGCAAGTGTGCACAGCTGGTGGTGTTACAGAATCAACGCCAAACTCCAGAGACTTTCACATTAATATCTTCAGAGTTATCCCTTTCCTCAAGGGTGTACTTGGAAGACAAGATATGGACTATGCACCACTTGTGTTTTTGGAAAATTAAACTCTTTGACATGCTGCAAAAAAAAAACCAAAAAAAAAAAATCTAGGTTACAACATTTTCCTCTATTACATACTACATATGTTACTCTACTACACCAGAAAGCTGCTGTTTTAAATAAATTACAGTGTAAGAACAAATTACTGGACCACTGGATATCTACAGGAGCTGCTCAACCTTGGAAACCCATACCATGAAGCTTTGGTCTAAAGTTTTTGTGCTAATCTTAATAGCGGAGTTGGTTTGAAACTCTGCAGTCACTGAGTTAGCAGGCTGTTGGCAACTTTTATACACGCAACACTTAAGGCTACCTCTGTGACTCTATGGCTGAGTTGCTGTGGTTCCCTAAGTGCTTCCACTCGGAAATAATATCGCAGTTGATCGTGATATTTCTCAGAGGGAAGAAATTTTACAAACGAACTTGTTGTAACAGCGGTGTCCTGTTACTGCACAACGCTAGAATTTAGCGGGCTCTTTAGAACGAACCATTGCCTCACATATTTTTGTAAAAGCAGGCTGCATGACTAGGTGCTTGAATTTATTCGCCTTTGGGGATGGGACTAAAACACTTGAATTCAAGGATAAAGAGGTATGCATAGTAGAGCTTAATGCATCTCTGATACAGTGTTAAGAGAGCAAATAATAATGCTAAGGCTCATTTCACTGACAGCAAATTAAAAATGTCACAGTAGTGTTGAATTAAATGTTAATTTTATTGAGTACCTTGTGCGAGTAAAGGTAATTTAAATACCTTCACTCCCTCAATAAGAAGGGGAGATAGATACTACTAGTTAATTTCAAAAATTAGTATTCCAAACATGGTAATTACATAAAATAAATACAAGGAATGTCGGACATCATAGAAAAAAGGGGAAAAAAAGTTATGACAATTATTGCCATTAATCATGCATCGTTCGCTAAATAATACCAAGGAAAACTATTTTCAGCCTGCAGTATGGAGCTTGTGTCGTCCGTCCCCTTTTGCAAACATTTGCCTCCAAAGACAAATAACTACATGAATGTCAATCAGCATTTCTCATTGTCATCTACAGCTTTATGCTGTACGGTGAAAGCAATAGATGACATAAGCTGCACACTGTCGGAAACTTATACTTCCTTGGTTTTCCACCATTGTCACTGTTACCGTTTCCCTCACGTTCCTTTTTAAAAAGAAAAAAAAAATGCTGCCAAAACAATAATTGGTGGCTGACATTAAACACTTTACTACTAGTTTACTGTTGTGGGAACATTACCACAAACAGCAGAGTTAAAACTGTAATGTCAGGGACATTCAGTTATGTTTTATGCAAAGGTCCTCCACTGCAGCTGTAAGTAAAATTTGCTTTAAAGCTTGGTGCCTTAACTAAAGAATGGCAGACTATTAATTTAAGTGGGGGTATTATAGTAAGTAAACGATCCGAGCTACGTTTCTTCTACCACTGCATGCTGCTTCCTCTCAGTCAAGGACAGCCTGATAAAACTCAGCCTTTGCTGACTCACACAGCCACAGCAGCTCTGACTTCCCTGTTCTGCTCAGACGCACATGATGAGCACGGTCCCGACAAGTACAGCCGATCGATCGGATGTTGTACTATTCCCAAAGAACAGATCAATGCGGAGCAGTGCCATGCTCTTCACAGGTATGCTAAGGTATGCAGGGCGCAGCCTTTACTCCAGTTGAGATTCTGCATTTGTTTTAAATTTTATTTTGTGGTGCAACTCATAGCCTTCTCGCAGATGATGCATTTAGACTGCCGAAAGCTCTTTGGGAGTAGAAAGAGAAATTACAGCAGTATTGCATGAAAAAGTTTTTCATAACAACATGAAATTCCTAAACAAAGAATATTGAGCCGTGGAATGTTTATGGCACTGCTGAAGGCCACAGACAGACTCTTGCCAAGCTGCCTGTGTTATATATTTTCCCTAGCTTAGGTATGGTGTGCCAGTTTTTCTGCATTACTTTTTTTTCCTGATGCAGCCACTGACCGGGAGGCATCCTGCGGCACCTGTATTAGATAAAGTCGAAACAAGGGTAGGTGCTGCTTGGCTCATACAGCCATACTTGATAAAAGATAGCATCTCTCTCCTTTTCTCTCAGTCTACTGCCGAGGGCCAGCCTGCTCCTGTTTCCTCTGCTTCCTAAACCAAATCTCCCTCCTGGGGGACGTTGTCAAGTAGCCTGTTGCTGGGTAACCAAAGAGGATTGTGGGTCAGAGAAATTATCAGTTGAATACCAACAACAACTCCTCAGCCTGTAGTGCAGATAATGATGTCAAGCCTGAATCCTGATAAAATCTAGTTTCACCTGATAACCATTTAAGATACGAAAGGGGTGCTCTTTTTTTTTTTTTTTAATTAATTTTGAGTTTGTGCTTCTAAAACATGTTTTAAATGTTAGCTTACTGCTGAATAAACATGTATTTGACTCCCAACTGCTTGGCTCATTTATGAATAAGTGGACAAAGTCAGACTGTCCTTTGTGAATGCATTTAAATATCAAAGACGTAAAAACACCAGTAAAACGACATATATAGAACACCTTGCTAAACTAATGCATTTGGGTTTGTGGACATTGTCAGGGTCACATATTATAAAATGCATTAAAATATTTCATAAACTAGACAATTTTAAATACAATATGCATGAAGCAGAAGAAAAATTGTGAAAAAAACACATGTACACTACTGTACATAGTGTATCAGCCAATGGGGCACAGAAGGATGTCTGAGCATATGCTAATGTGTTTTTAGGCTAATCATTGTCCTGGGGAAGAAGGCATGCCCAATAGGAGATGTGAATAACACTATGTTCTCTCTGTAAAATTCACATGGATCCTTGTGACTTACTATAAACTGATTATTTCTCGCAAACTTGAAGTATTTTGGGGTTGGATTACATGAGGGATCGGCTCTAAGCCCCTTCTTGTTTGCAGTGTTTATGGACAGGCTGATGCAGGAGTCTCCGTGGACTTGTTTGATGTTTGCTGTTTGTGGTGAGAGCAGGGAGCAGGTGCAAGAGAGTCTGGAGAGGTGGAGGCATGCACTGGAGAGAAGAGGAATGAAAGTCAGTAGACGCAAGACAGAATATATATATGCAAGAGAGGCAAGGTTGAGATAGTTTAGATATGTGCACAGGAGGGATAGTGGATATGTTGGACAGAGGATGCTCAATCTGGTGCAGGAAAAGAAAAGAAGAAGGAAAAGAGGAGATTCGTGGACGTAGTAAAGGAGGACATGCAGAGGCCTGGTGTGACAAAAGAGGAGGCCATGGATAGGCTGATATGGAGGCAGATGATCCACTGTGGAGACTCCTAAAGGGAGAAGCTGAAAGAAGGTGAACACTGTTGGGAAGCACTAATGCAGCAAGGTGTTCGCAGGTTGCCTCTGTGGTGGCCATCTTGTTTTCCCTGTAAAGAGGAGGCCTGCCTCAGTTGTAGCTCTATTATAGGCGAGTCTGAATTGAGAAGGCGTGGTCTCTAGAGTATTTAAAGCACGCAGGAAATGGATAGGGGGGCATTTTTGGGAAGTTGCTGTCTGTATGTGCAAGAGATCACACTTCTACTGTATTTCTATTGTGTGCATTAGATATTATATACTGTTGTCTAGCTATACTTTAGCATCTAGAATACAGGTATTAAAGAAGTGCTTATTTCCATGTTAGAATAGCAACGCTGTTACATCATGAGAACGATTTGCTGGGTTCCTGACTTGTTAGCAAATAAGCATATAGGCAGGGGTGCACATAAGTGGTCCGAGGTGCGCGTTTGCTGTCAAAATAAAAGATGCGCACCAGATAAGAAGTTACAACGTGTGTTTGCATACATAAGATTTTCTGGAGGAGGACAGAAGCAAGCTCCTTTAAGCAATTACTTTGGTGTTCCTCCACCTCCAAAGAAATGTCAGAAGGAGTCCGAACCGCAAAAGAAGCGCGTATTCTCGGAAAAGTGGTTGCAGGAGGTGAGCTGGCTTCAAACAAATGATGAACGCACAGAGATGTGGTGCAGAATATGCTGTGAAAATCCCA
>NW_005187432.1:3464172-3467960 GCF_000239375.1 Pundamilia nyererei | reverse complement strand
AAAAAAAAAAAAAAAAAAGATGTGCTGTTAGTATTTTTTTTCTCCAAATAGCAGCACAGCAGCAGTGAACCAGTTTCCAATCAGTTCTATCCAACTGAGACTTGAAGCAGCTCTGGCAGTCATCGATCTGCAAGCTGTTTAACACGTGTCGAACTATTTCAGAATGTGAGATAAAAAATTAATAGCTTTAAATAAATCTGGGTAAAATGTAACACTGTGCCAGTTAGCATATAAATACCAGATATGTTCAAAGGCACCAGTTATTTATGATGCATTCCTAGCTCTCCGTATAAGACAAATGCTCAACAGTTACAGGCCTGAACTGGAAATGACAGCCAAAAATGAGCGAATGCATTGTCTCCTTTGATAAAATATATTCCACGACTCTGAGCTTTGACAGATTCCTGTAACTTCTCCCAGTTCAGTGGACTATGAAATCAAATTTGGGTGGTCTACCTTTGTCAATCTGATGGCCTGCAAAATGTTTATATGAATGACAGCACATCTTACTCCTTTTCAGATGGTGATTTATAAAAAACAGAGGTAGCATTATGCTGATTTCAGGTATTTCACTGGAAAAAACTGTTGCCTGGATTATATTGTATATTTGTATATATATATCTACACATACATTTCATCTAATTTCTGTATGGTAGAGTGTAAAATCAGAGAAATGAAAGCATCAAACTATAATAAAAGATCTGCACAAACTAAACTGTTGCACTGAGCTCACTGTTGAATGGCACGCAGACACAAATAGCTTCATGCTAGAGCCAAGGGAAGGTGAATCATCTGTGGATCCACTTCAGCATTTTAATCAAGGACCTAATATTGGTGATCCAATCCAGGGAGCTGAGCTCAGTCAAGCGCACACTGTCTGAACCATGTGACTAAAGCCATTTGAATAGAAATGGCCCCTGCTCGGCACCATGCCACTGCACCCAACATTCATGTCTTTGAAACAATTGTGCTATTTACACCACAAGATCCACTTTGCTTTCTTTCTAATGATGCTTTAGATGGGCACATTTGGGTCAGCCCTTTAAACGCTTTCTCCCTTACTGAATGAGCGCATTAACAAAGCGCATTTGTTTTTTTCCGGCACTCAAAATGAGGAAGACGTGGATGAAACCTGAGCAAATCAAGTCCATCGTTATCTATTGACATGCATCACGGTATCATGGCTGTGTGGCAAAGCAGGCTGAAACTGGCTTTAAAGGACGTCTGATAGTTTGTGCTGTGAATGTACTGTGAAGTACTGCAGAGCGGAAAAAGGGGATGGTGGTTTAAATCCTCTGCACAGCTACCAAGATTAATGAGGCTAACTAGATTTCCTTTTTTCTTTCCACAAACCACCAGGACTCTGAACTCCTACCCACTAATTACTTAGCGAGCATGTGCACACATGCATCTGTGAGAATGGTGCATCTGTACATGTGTCTGCATACTTTTAAGTGCACAGGGCTACGTGGACATATGTGTGTAAGCTGCAGAGGTTGGTGAAGAGAAAATATGATAATATTTGCCTGACTCAATGACTTACTCACCAGTTACTAAAGGCCTCACAGCCAAAGCGTGGGAGGCTTCTCTTATGTGTGTTTGGTATGTACAGTATGTAGAAGTGGGGATATTGATGTGGGCCACGTTTTATTTGTATTAGTGTGTGTGTTTGTATAATGGGGAGGGTGTGGGCAGTGCTTGGTGAAGCTGAAAGAGGAGAATGACATGCTGTCAGTCTGCGTTGACGGTCACTGCTCAGTGCTAAGGCTCCTCCTGACACTTTCTATTCAAACCAGGGAGTGTCTGCAGAGTGCCTCCGGCATATCGAGGGATCCCACTTTTTAATTGAGCCTTTACCCAAGATTCATTTCATCCTCCACCTTTAGCCTTACTGGGAGCTGACACAACGAAGAGTGTGACGAAACTAGGCCTCACATTGTTCGGGGTAAGAGGCTGTTGGAAATGAGACCTACATAAGAAAACGTTAACCTTTACAGATATTATCCCAGTTTCACAGGCACTGAAAGTTCAGTAATCTGAACCTCTAGCATATGAAAGTCATTTTATAATCGGAACACTCTATTTAATGTGGTAAGACCTCTATTAGCAAATATAGGTTTACATATGATCCCCTGAGATGGAAGAAGACCTTGTGCAAGATACCTGAATACTCTAGTTTTACTTTAAGATAAGACATAAAGACTCCATCCAGGAAAGAAATACCTTTATCACCATAAATAATTGTGTTGATAACACTGGTTTGGGATTTAGTTCTAATCAAAAACAAAGTCAGTGTTCAGTTAGCACATCTGTAATGACAGTTTCCAGTGAATTACTACCTTCTTGTAAGTTTTTAATAGTTAATAGTTTCAATAGTTCTCCAGGCTTTCTGAAGGTCCTTCTAGGTTTGTCTTTGGAATCTTGCTGCCTTTTTACTCATTTCCAGTCCTGTTCCTGTACCTGACCATTGTCAGAGGAATGTTTTTCATTCAAGCATAAAAGGAACCTAACTCAAGGGATGAACCGGTGCTGTGTATGCATAACAGACAACTTCAGAAAGATGCCATTTTAAAAGGTATCTTTAGGCATTTTGTTACTAAAATCCTGTTGCAAAATCAGTTTGTTCCCATTTCTTTAGCTGAATCTACAAAAAAAAATTATAACACAGTTTGCACCAACAAAGTAATTTCCAAAGAGCAAACCAAAAACCTGGCATATTTCGACATGGTGTGCATTGTCCTTTAGAATTTCAAGGAAATTGGATGAGTGGAGAACAAAAGAAGAAGTGGCAGGCTAAAAAACACATCAAAACAACAAGAACAAGAACAAACAACTAAACTAAAACTGTCTACAGCAGATGAAACAATGGGCAACCGTGGTTCAGGGGATTGGGAAGCTCATCTGTAACCGGAAGGTTGCCGGTTCGATCCCCCTGCTCTCTCTGTCCTGGTCATTGTGTCCTTGGTGTTGGCCAGAGGGGCTGATGGCGCGATATGGCAGCCTCCCTTCTGTCAGTCTGCCCCAGGGCAGCTGTGGCTACGACTGTAGCTTGCCTCCACCAGCGTGTAAATGTGAGAGTGACTGAATAGTGGAATTATAAAGCGCTTTGAGGGTCTCAAAAAGCACTATATAAATGCAATCCATTATTATTATTATAAGTAATATATTTGTTGTGTTGAGGTGGTTCGGTCATCTGACTAGGCTGCCTTCTAGGTCTATCTGAGAGGGCACTGCTACCGAGAAGAGGCCCTGGAGCAGACCCAGGACGCACTGGAGAGACTGTGTCTCTTAGATCATAGGTCTTTCATTTTAGGATGTGCAGATGTGACTTTTAGCTGCTTCCTTATTCACAAGGGGTCACTTCACATGTTTGATTTGGCAAAACTGAACCAGAGATCTTTTGCTTGTTAGTGTAAACCACTACACATGAAATACTTTGTCGTCATTGTTACTTTCATTCGGTACTCACACTCCAGCTTTAATTTATAGGTCTTGCTCCAATAATAGTAAAAGTAAATGTGATACTTTATCGATTAGTGATTGTTCAGCAGGCATGGTATGAATTGTGCACCAATCATTTGTGAAATGGATGTTATGCCATCAAGGAAATGAAGGATCAGTTTACTGATCTGATTTTTCATTTACAGAGTGATGCATGCAATTCACTGTATGTTAAATTTTAACCTATGCTCAGTTACAGGTCAGCCAGACGTACGGTTGTTTGCAACTTGTACTCTGTCACTCCTACGTGTAGCTCTTCCTGAATGAAGTGAAAGTGTTTTTTTTTT
>NW_005187432.1:3459736-3464152 GCF_000239375.1 Pundamilia nyererei | reverse complement strand
GAATTGTAAAGCGCTTTGGGTGCCCAGAAAAGCACTATATAAATGCAATTCATTCTTCTTCTTCTTATTATTAAACGTACAGGTGTATGAGGTACAACAGTGTATGCCCACAACCATTTGCAAAACGTGGTGAAGGCTGGGGACGAATTTCAGGCAGTAGTGTTGGAATCTTGTCAAAATTTATGGAATTATGATTGCAGAAAAGTACAGTCCGATTTTAACCCACCATGCATTACCATCTGGAATGTGTCTCACTGGCGATGGCTTCAATGTTCCGCATGACAATGATCCCAAACACACTGCCAATCGAATAAAAGCATACCTGGGCAGAAAACACACAATGGAATACAATCCATCACGAACTGGCTTCTCTAAAGCCCGGTCCTCAACATCACAGAAACAGCGTGGGATCATAGTGACAGTAATGGCAACAAAAGGCTGCCAACACCTAAAGAAGAGCTTTGAATGTCCTGTAAGAAGAGTGAAGAACCATTCCTGCATACTACTTAAAGACATGACCAGTAAGCCTGCCTAAGAGACTTAGGGCTGTGTTGAAGAATAAGGGTGCTCATACCAAATATTGACTTTCAAGCTTGTTAGAATTGTACAAAATGTTTGTTGCCTTAGGACAACAATCTCTGCGCAACCAGTAAAAACAGCAGCTGGTAAGTGATTGGACTGATTGTTATTTTTTGTTTTTTTTTGCTGTCTAGGACTGTTTGCAGGTAGCTGTGGTGAGCAACTAGTTGCCCAGAGGTTAAGTGTGCAACACCCTGAACCTTTTGGTCATAAGAGGATTGCACAGGTCATTTAGTGGGAGGCTATGTGACTCAGTTGGACCTGAACTGGCTGCCTGCAATCACTCTCAAACAGACTGGGGAAGGTATGCAATTAATCACCATCTCATTTATAAAGATAGACAGATTGTCAACATGTTGTAATCAGTCGGAGTCAGTCTGCACCGCTGAGCGTAACTCCTCAGCTCCATCAAACAATGATACACACAAACCTGAGTTACTACAGTGGGAGGCAATTTACCACAAACTGCACTGCTCTTACCACTGAAAAGCGTATCTTATTTTGTGCCTGATATGGCCTTATACCATTGCTGCTATAAGTGTTTATTCATTTGGAATAAGAGGAGGAGATGTTATCAGAATGAGTGCATAATTGGCACCATCGGATAGCTCAAAGTTGAGAGCACAGGGCTGAAACTTTGGCGTGTCCTCTAGCTCTTTACTTAGTCCTCTGTCTGAGTATTTAGAGCCAAGCCCTACAGGTTTCTGCTCTGCAAGAATACTGGTGTTTTATTGAAACGGAGCAGAACTGAACTGAACTTAATGGAGCGTTGGAGTGAGGAAGGAGGAGGAGAATCCTGCTGCAAAAGCCACACAAGGATATGTCTTGTTTTCCTTTTTACTGCGAGCAGAGCAGGTTCAAGTGTTTCAGGCTTTTAGTCACATTTAGTCACACAGAGATAAGTAGACAATGAAAACATCTTTTGCTGTATTTTTTCAGCAGTGCACACAGACAAAGCAACATTCACGCTTCTTTCTTTCTTTTGCTTCCCTCAGTTGGTGCTGTTACATAATATATATGTCTGTCGAAATGCAGCTGTTCGATTAATGTCTGAAAGTTATCTTAGGATTAGTTGAAGTATTGTATATGAAACATTCTCAGTCTCATACTTTCCTCTAGACAATTGCAATCAAACGCAACAATACAAACAGTTTAATGTGCCACAATGAAATCCTCTGTCCACTGTGCCACTTAAGTTCAGTATTTAATATGAAATAATGTCAAAATGCAACATCACAAAATGCTGTCAGGTTAAATAAAGAATCAATAAAACAGTATTTTCCAGTATTAGAGTCAGTATGCTCTAATGGCATTTTTTATGTCTCATTTATTGCTTTCCTACAGAGTTTGGGTTTGCAGCATATCACCTTATTTCTTTAGGGGAAAAAAAATCCCTAAAACATGGTGTTTGATTTAATTAAGGGCAGTACTAACTATGAATAATGCCATGATCTTTTCACTCAGGAGTGCGCGCGTACCTGGGGTCGAGTGTTTTAACTGATGAATGAAACTATACATTTTTAGACATAGGTTGTAACTGCCGCCGTTTTCTTTGTGAGTATTTATTACACAGCGTGCTGCGGGGAAAAACCTGTTCTAACGTTTGAGTCTAAGTTTTATTTTTTTATTCTCATCCGTAAAAACTCTGCATCTTTCACGTGATTCAGTTTATTTTGAAAAGTCTCAACAGGATCTTGAGCTTTATTGTGAAAGGTTTGTGTGGAAAATAAACAAGCAGACGCGGTGGTTTTACCGTAGTTGTTGCTAACTACAACGCATAAAAACAAGCGCTTGTCTGTCTGTAGTGCGGTTATATTAAATATAAGAGAAAGAGAGAACTTTAAGAAATTAATATAGCCACTACAGTGACCATCAAAATAATGAAAAAATATTGCCGTAAACAGCTTATTTTGCGACACCACGAAACAAACGATAGCGTAAAATGAAACGATAGACGTTTTTATATCGTCATCCAATATATATCGTTATATCGAACAGCCCCAGATACCATCATAGCAAGAGTTTCTAACTGTGGGATGTGAGATAACAGCCCCTGCAGTTTCACACACTGCAGAAAAACCCAGAGTGATGCTTGCATTTAGGCATGTAACACAGTAATAGTGCTACATATGCATGAACAGCTGAGGCTCTGAGGGTAAATAAAGTTTTGTGTACCTCTACAAATCGTACATGTCAGGTGTTGCATATAGATTTCAGGTTTATATCGAGGAATAGCAATAAAGTCTTTTAGTTAAGAGAGAGAAATAAAGCACCATTTCTCAGGATAAATCTTATCCCTCCACCTGAGTTTCTGTTCCCAGGACCTCTGCAATTTCTAATGGAAGAGTCCATCCTTACATCATAAATATATTCATTCTTCTTCAGAGTTCTACCATCTATGCAAACTGCCAGCGCTGTTTTCAGTGGTCACAGACCCTCTCCCTGTCTTTGAAGCAACCGTTTCAAAAGCAAGGAAATAGCAAGTTGATTGCACAGGGTTGCAATAATTTTAGTGTTGTAGAGAGCTTCAGCTACTCTTCCACTAGTGTGACTGTAGCCTTACATACTTTCCATGTGTGAGTTTCCATGTCTATATGTGCATAGTTGTATATTTTTCCTAGCAAAATATAAAGAAATGAGTGGTGGCTCAGTTCTTTTACACAGGTCTGTAACAGAATTAAGTGCTGTATTCCTATTCTGCTTGTTAAACTGAGAGTAGTTTGCAATTTATACCAGAGATAGATTCTTTTTCTTCAAATTATTCTATGTACTCTCTACTCTCTATTAGAGACGGCACGATACCACTTTTTTATGTCCGATACCGATACCGATATCATAAATTTGGATATCTGCCGATACCGATATGAATCCGATATAGTGTTTTTTAATCAACAAAACTGTTTTTTAAATATCTTGCTGCATTTTGTATAAGTTCATACTCAAGTTTAAAACAACAACTACACTAAAGCTATTCTGTTATACCTGTATACAAAAAAAATATTTCATAGTTCAGCAATACTGATCAATCTAATAAACTTAAACCTACACCATCCTCACTATTCTGGTATTTTAAAGAGTACTTAGCAGAGGTGGGACCAAGTCATTGTTTTGCAAGTCTCAAGTAAGTCTCAAGTCTTTATCCTCAAGTCTCAAGTCAAGTCTCAAGTAATGTCAGGCAAGTCAGAGTCGAGTCTCAAGTCACTGGTGTAAAAGTCCGAGTAAAGTCACAAGTCTGAAATTTTGAATTTCAAGTCCTTTCGAGTCTTTTAAAAAACCCCAAAAAACCCGGAAAAAAGCATGTTGCAGTTATATGCTAAATGTAAATCTTAGACCATGTAATTTTTAAATCTGTGTTTTTCTCAACACATGACAAAATAGTGAACTTAGAAAATATACACAAATTGTGAAATTGCACCTCTTTAAAATGCAGCTCAATTAAACCTAGCTCCAAGAATAATTTTCACCGACAGTTCTGAGATACGCTGCATGTTATTCTTGGATGCAGTTGTAGGACCGGCTTTAAAATCGCATGACAAAAATATCATACATATTAAAAAAAAACTGCATCAACAACGTAGCCTGGACAACATTTGCTAGTTAGATGAAAGCTATCTCATTGTAGCATATTTATATGCATACTGTATTTATAATTATATGGTTCTTGGAGTGAGTGCATACACTCATGAAGTTTAGTAACTTCAGGTCACTGCAACAAGCCCAGGTACAGTTTACCGCCGGATGGGTACAGGACCTTGAAATGCACCGTGTAGAACGAAAGACCATCGTACCTATCATAAGTTTACCAGTCTCACAAATTGTCTTCATAAATACACATTC
>NW_005187432.1:3451961-3458065 GCF_000239375.1 Pundamilia nyererei | reverse complement strand
ATGCTATCCAGACCACCGACAGGTCCCGCATGCCACAGCCGCTCTATCAGGTGATGCATACTGCTCCGACGTGCTAACGTTCTGAGGCGAGTTACGGCGTGTTGCAAGTTTTGTGAGGTGCTTTTGTGATATTTAATGGATCGGATTACATTTTTTATTTTTCTCCGATATCCGATCCAGTAATTTAGGTCAGTATCGGACCGATACCGATACGTAATATCGGATCGGTCCATCTCTACTCTCTATGCAGACTTACATTGAAGATCTACATCTTCTATGTAAGTATATTTTACTAAAATTCAAATCCATTTGTGGTCCAGTTAGAAAATTACTTGCAATCAAAAGGAAACCCCTATAACTGTGAGCAGGAATGAGCTAAAAACTGGCTTGGTTCTCACATTCTTACACATTTTCCGCATACAGAGATTCAGCTCCTTATTTTAAAAAATATGGAGCTGGATCTCTATATGACTTAATAAGTAAAGCCTGTTCTGACAGTTGAGACAAGAAACTGAGTACTAACAAGCTTCATTAACAGCAGCTGGAATGGAAAAGCCTCACCTGCTGTGACAGATCTCCTCAGACCTCTAAGAGCAAACAATGTGCTCCATTATTCTCCTCCTATGGTAGTTATGCTAGTCCAGTCTGATGACTGCCTGCAAGAAAAGAGAGCAAGCACAATGCCAAATGAACTTTCTGCTATGGAGTCATTCAACTAACGGCAGAAAAACTACAAAACTACTACAATTAACACACACAGAAACAAGGTGATGAGTTATATAAAACACTGTTTATTTAAACCCAGTTAAAATTTAAAGGCTAAATTAATTAGCAACAAAAACATGGCATTTTCTTTAAAGGGAAACTGAGGTAAGGAAAGTTAAGTTTGAAACACAAAAATAAAGACAAAATTTATCATTTTGAAATAACATGTAATTTAGAAAATTAGTTGTTTTGCAGCAATTATGTTACACAAATAAACAGACAATGGTGTAATGAGTCATTCCCTGCTAAATCGGCGAAAATTACACGAGCTGCATTGGAGCCATTTCCTGTGATGGACAAAGGGGCAAAAAAAGAACCTAATGAGCAGATGAATTACCAGTTCCCCTGCTCATTCTCTCAGGTGGGCAAAACTCAGAGTCTTTTGGAAAAAAAAAAAGTTTATTTTTTAGGGGATAGCAGTTTTGTCAATTTCCCTGGTGACAGGCAGCCAAACTAGAAGTGATCTCTGCCTCTCTGTGTGTTTGGACTCCCTGTCTGTTAATAAGTAAACCTCTGCAAAGGCACAGCCGACTTCTCTGTTTGCCATGTTACCTAGGCAAGCCCCATTAATACTAAATTTAATGGAGTGGCCAAGATGTAAAATGCATCACAGTACTGCTGAATGTATACAGTGCATATAAACTATACAACAGAAACCATGAAACATGAACAAAATGTTTAATGTACAATATACAAATAGTTCCTCTGTTTAAAATGAAATTACCTCTTCGAGGGCTTGGAGGCAGGCACGTTTTATACCAGCACCAGTGTCAACATACTAACACGCTCACAATAACAAAGTAAAGATAGTGATGTTTGTTTAATTTCTGTATTTGGACTGATATAACAAATATACATCAACAACATATTTGCTACTTTAAAAAATGCAATACAGTGCAACTGAATCTATACGAATATATTACACAAAAGACTCATAGGAGATACAGATACAAGTATGTATTTAGCTTAATGCGGCTTACACAACTGCTGTGAATATCCCAACACAAGTATGTAAACTAATTGTTTATTTCTACATTAACTGTTTACTTCTGACATAGCTTCTGTCACCATGATGATCCTGTGGGTTGTATCAGAAAGACAGGAAAACCTAAACATACTCTGTGAGCAGTTTTTGCATCCAATTGACTGGTTTTAGTCAAACCATGGGTAGGATGGGTCATTTATTTACTAAACATAAATTAAGTCACCTTTGCGCCTCAGAATTGGCTGAGCTTGATGCATTCTCAAGCCACTGGTATTAGAGTTTTATAAAGGCTTTCATGCCTGAACTGTTGCTGGAACCGTGCATGTCTATGAGAGCATCATCTCTGATCTGATTGTTCTTAGTGACTTAGTGAAAACCTGACTGGGCAGATGTGCCAAGATGAGGGGCTCCAACCTGTACGGTGCCATTCTTGCTGCAGCCTTCTGCTCTTCAAATGTCTCAGCAGCTCAATGCCTGACCACACGGCCATCATTTCATACTCAGACACTCTTTACTCCCAGTATGTCTTGTACTAAACATGTATGGGACATGCTGGGTATATGCATCCTTCAGAGGCAGAGACAACCAGTGACAGTTGCATAGCTGCAGGCTGCACTCATCTGGGAATGGAAAGCAGTTCCAGATCCAGACAATTGTAGATCCATGGGCAGATAAGTGACTGCTGGCATAACGCAAAGAGGAGACCATACGTATATCGAACTTCTTGTATACAAACAAACACACAGAGGATAGGAGTTTGCTGGTTTGTATTTACTGGCTATTTAATGAATTCAGCATGGCATTTTGACTGACAGTTCAGTCCAAAAACAACCCCCTGTTTTAACAGTAAAGGCTGTGGGGCTGCTTTCTGACATGTTGTACCAAGTGCCAGTGAGACATGTAACACAACACATGAGCCTAGTTTGACTAACAGATTAATGTGCAAGGCTTATGAAATGCAAGAATTCTCAAACTCTTTGCAAAATAACCCTGAGCTGAACTGAAACCCTGCGGACTGGAATTTATTGTTTGTTTTGGGCATTAGTTTGAGTGATTAGCACAGTAAATATGAGGAGAACGCAGCCTCTCACCACTCCTTATAACAGTTTGGATCCAGGAACTGCCCTTTCATGGTCAAGTTCTTGAAGGAATGTGCCAACTGAGGTATGAAGGAGGAGATTTAGAAAGGATTTTTGGGAGATGTCTTGATTTTAAGCAGTTTGGGTTCAGTCTCCTAATATGATTACATATGTTTTGTTCACTTTAACCACTGCTAGGTTTATTTAAGACTCAGTTATTATTTACCGTGTTAGCCCTGTGAAAGACTGGCAACCTGCCAGTGTGTACCCAGCCTCCACCCTGGCTCCAGCCCCCATGACCTAGAATTAGATAAGCCTAAGAAAATTGATGGATGAATGGATTGCTATTTTCTGGATTGGGAGGGACTTTGTTTGCATAGGCAGAAGTTACATCTCCTCTTGAGATTCGTTTGTGTGTCAGGTGATGGTAGTCCTCAGTGGCAGTTCAAACGGGGTATGGCCCAGTGCTATGAAACAGGATTTGTGTTGATCCTAACTTCAAGGCTAACCTTGGGTTCAGTACAAAGTTGATTCAGTTCTTACCCAAGTACATCACCACTGGAATTTATGCTACAAACCTAATCCTACTGACCAGTCAGTTCTCTCTCAAACAGTGTCCACATTCCTGGAAGATCCCTTGAACCTTTGTGTGTTTATCGGGAGGGGCTTAAATATTTTAGATTTCGATCGTCGAGATTCTTGTCTGGCTCTATGGATTTTGTTTCCTGTTGTCTGCAAACAATTTTACAAGAATATTATTGTTCTATAAGCATTAATATATAACACAGGATATTCATGTATTGTGCCTTAAGATGACATTTGAATTCTGTATGGAGAATATTTTATTCTTTATTTGCTGTCAGAACCTTACACAGCACAGCAGCTGAATAAATAGAAAATAAAACTGGGTTTTAAACATTAATTTAATGAAATACTTGATTAAAAGCCTCAGATTCTTTCTTGTCTTAAAAATAATGATACTAAAACATATAAGTTGTGATATTGTAAAGTCTGTTAACTTTCACAGCTGTCATTTTTTTCTGACTTTCTTTCTTGGCTTTAAAAAGGCTGAAGTTTATTTATACCGTAGGTCTTAACCAAAGAGCTTGAAGGACTCCTGCATTCACACAACACGTTTAATAGTAAACAACTGTAAAGTGCTTTTTCTCTCGTTCTCTCTCACACACACAAACACATTCTCAGCTGTGTTGCTTTCAGTCTGTATTATATGTTTAACCTCAGCATATTTTCCCTGTGGTATAGTTTTCTTCCCTTGTAAAATCAGCCCTTCTGCTGCCAGTGCACTTATCTATAGGTGTGGTTGGTCAGATGCTGCCAGTGCCACCCCTTCCCTGTGAACACAGGGAAGACACTGGTTAAAGTTAGTCAGGTGAAAACAATCTGGCCAATGTTAGGCTAAATTAATCCAGATAACAGAAAGTTACCCAGGGTATGTTGAATTGTCTTTGCAGTGAGGCCTCTACATTGTAAATATGACACTCTACTCCACTCTTGTAAGGGAATAAGGAAAACTTAAGGTTTGGTCCGCTATCAAAACCAACTTTAGCATCATCCAAAGTACAAATCAGCAACCCTGTGATTAGAGGAAAACCTGCCCTGCCACCTGAGACACAGCGCATCTGGGCTGGTGAATGATGACAATGTACCAGGGCTGGATATCAGCATGTCTTGTTGTAGTTGGCCTCACAATTAAGATTTGTGATTTCTCAGACAGAGTTTAAATCTGTGATTATTATTAACAGTTATGTAATTAAAGCTAGCAACCTACTACAATAAGAATAATAGCTTTTTATGGGCACACGCCTAAATTATAATTGAAGACTTTCCCAGTATTACAGAAGTTATTTTGTAACCAGTGGTTTTAAGATAGCTAATTATTCTAATATAGTCAATATTATAACATTATAGTCAATAAGTTAAACTTTTATTTCCGCAATCATTTTGTGAAAGAGAGTTTCTCTCTTGCAAAAGGCATTTCACTGCACCGAAACTTTCCTCTTTTCAATAATACAGACTTTTGGGTGTGAAGATTTTTCATTATGATGACTCATGAGGATGGGCTGTAAATGGTTGCTTCTGGGAGCCTGAGGTGCTGAGACAATTCATGAGGATATAGTGGAGCTTTTTCCTGTTAACAGAAACAGCGTGTGTAGCAAAATTCCTTCACCTTTATTTTAGCAGATTTTTCACGAATAAAGTATACTAACCCCCCCCTTCTTACACAAACACTAGACACACACACACACACACACACACACACACACACACACACACACACACACACACACACACACACACGCACAGAGAAAGAATCGGGATGCATATAGTAAGAAACAACCACAGTAGCGGTTTGTTTTCATAGGTTCTATTACAACACTTATATAACTTAATTGGTTAGACTTGCTCCTTGACCTCTTAACAACATCTTAAACTCAAGTTAATCCTTCTTCTAAAGTTGACCTAAAAACTATTTCGTGAGCATAAATTAATCCCTTAAAGAATCCCTCAGAGAACTCTACAACCTCACAAGAGGAAAAATAATGAAGACGCACACACAAACCCACACACTGACACACACACACACTCTTGTGAATGTTTACAATGTGGCACAGAGGTGAGAATGATGTTTGCTGAGCGTCCCTGCCACTGCAGTGATATAGTGTCCTCAGCTGACTGCGGTCCAAGGCTGCCAGGCTGCCTTGCTATACTTGAGATGCTGCCCATCTCCACGGTGCTCATGCCAGCAGACATTAGTATCAGCCCCATCCCTCTGTTAGCAATTTATACCCATTAATAATTAATGAACTGCTGCGGACTTAGAAAGGCCCGCTCCTCCTTACAGGACCACGCTGGCTCATTTACATGCTTCCAAAATGACACATGGTGGAGAAATTTGCAGAGCGGCTTTAGTGGCCCTGGCATCTAAGCTAAAAGAAAGTAAGGACAAAAAGGAAAGAGAAGCGACAGAAAGCTCCATCTTGCGTTCTGTTTCCATCCCCTTTCTCTCATATGGTTGCTAGGCTACACCACAACTAATCACCAGGAAAATTATCGTCATTCAAAACCATATCTCTAACTTGTGAGAGGACATACAGTATTTACCCGGCAGTTCAGATTTAAGATATAAAAAAGTGGAGCTGTAAAATACACAGGAGGGTTGTGTTTATGAATATGCTTGTGTCCAGTTGTTAAGTGTTAGGGTCCCTGGGTCGTTGACCCAGTGTTTTGTGTTTTTGGTTCTTTGATTTTGTTAT
>NW_005187432.1:3443432-3446390 GCF_000239375.1 Pundamilia nyererei | reverse complement strand
CGTTTATTTTGCTGTGTGTTCTGTCAATCCGCCGGTGTTAGTTTATTTTTGATCTTTTTCCAGTTATGTTATGTTTGAGTTGAGTTCAGCATTAAAGCTGTTTTTTGTTTAAATTCTGTCTCCGGAGTCTGCACTTTGGGTCCAATTCCTGCCTGCACACAGCTACACCTAACAGTTAAGGATGATTTAGCTGACAATAGGCCTAAATAAATCACCAATTTGGTGCTTATCAGTGTTCTCAAATTGAAGTTTAATATCCTCCGCTCCCAGCAATTTCCTACATCCTCGAGCCCTGTGTGCTGCCAACCGGACACCCATGACTTGGATGGAAATCTTTCCCATCACCGTTCACCACCTCTGTGGGAGAAGATTATGAAGATTAGATTTGCCTTAAATAGATTTTTTTATGGCAGCCAGAAACAATGCTATCTTGGAGTCACTCTATATGCAATTCACTCTGCCGCATGCCTGACAAAAACCACTCGCCTTTCATTGTGCGTGAAGCATGGCTTTGTGCACTTTGTGATTGAATCTTGCAGGGGAAGTAATGGCAAATGTTATGACCACTGACGTAAAGGGATGGAGACTAATACCGTTCCTTGCCTTCCACAGCAAACCACATGTCCATGCAATCTGTCTGCAGATCATAAAAATGCAACACCTGCAATGTACTACTGTACTAGTTTAAGTGTGTGTGTGTGTGTGTGTGTGTGTGTGTGTGTGTGTGTGTGTGAGTGAGTGAGTGAGAGAGAGAGAGAGAGAGAGTGAGGATGTAAACATGAGAATTGTGCATTTACATTTCACATAAATATGTAACTGTAGATGGACTAAAGTGTGTTGTGAATATAAACTCACTGGTCCCTTCATTAGGTTCAGCTCTTCATTTACTTGTTACAGATAGATATCTAATCAGCCAATCACTTGGCAGCATCTCAACACATTTAAGCATGTAGACATGGTCAAAACAACTTGATGAAGGTCAAAGTGAGCATCAGTATGGGGAAGAAAGGTGACTGCCAGACGGGCAGGTCTGAGCATTACAGAAACTGCTGATCTGCTGAGATTTTCCCGCACAGCCATCTCTAGGATTATTCTAGGACAATGGTCCAAAGAATAAGAAAAATATCTAGTGAGTTGCAGTTTTCTGGGCGAAAATGCCTTGACGATGCCATGTCGAACCTTGAAGCGGATGGGCTACAAGCAGCAGCAGGTCACACCAGGTGCCACTCCTGTCAACCAAGAGCAATATGCACGAGCTCACCAAAATTGAAAAACAGAAGATTGAAGAATTGTTGGCTGATCTGCTGGTAGTTTCTTGATGTAGACTGAAGCCAAAGGAGACTGTGTGCTTGAGGTAGCAGCTGCTAAACTAAGGAATGGATTGCATGTGGGATCTGTGGAAACTTTCAAAGAGCAGCTCAAGGCTTATTTGTATATATCTGATTTTAACTAGTGGATACTATTAATTATTTATATTTTATTTGTTGAAAGTTGTTGTGAAGCACTTTGTGATCCGTATCTCCAATGGTGCTTATATATTTTACTTATTTATGTACAAAAAGGGGTCCAAAACAGTAGTAGCAATATGTAAGTAATGAATTGGCCAGAAGTGTATGTGCACATATGCACAAAATAGGTAGAAGGTCAGAAAAAGATAAAAACTGAATAATGAATAGAAGTAAAAAAAGGTTTTGAAAAGTAGGGAATTTTACTTGCAGCATGCATGTGCATAGATACTTATGTTTATATTATTTTAGTTTGACTAAAGACTACGAGTACAAACACGTTATCACTGCCTGCCATTTTCCTTTCCTTTGATTACTCTTTGATCAGCATTGCCTTGAGACACTCCACTGGGTTTCATTTGCAGCTTCTTGAAACAACTTGCACCCTCACATTGTGAGAAGAAGATGCTGCCTCGTTTAATGATTTAATATTATAACGCAACATTTTCTTTCTTTGTAATTTTTACAAGACCCAGCCTCCTACTCATGCCCCTACCTACTGCGATTCTAGCACACAATAAATGAATACATACATCATTTAATGTCATACAGTATCAACCACAACATACTGTACAGCATTAAGATGGGATCATGAGCAAGAACTTGACATTTAAAAATGTACCAAATGAGCTGAAAACAATTTTACACGGCTTATAAAGATGTTTTACTTATGTAATCCTCCACATTTGCAGCATTATGTACTTTTTAAAAAATGTTGTAAGAATACAAATGATTATAAATCGGATTCAACACATTTCATTCAGATACAGCCACATGCATACATATTTAACAACATAGACTGTATGTATGCTATATTAGTTTATATGATTGATGATTGCATTTCATGATTTTTTTCATATTCTTTATTATATATGCAGGATTTTTTCTTCCTTCTATTTGGCCTTTGGGGATGAGTGTGTCCTTATGTCACAGAAATGTATGGATTCTCCTTCATTTTTAATTCAAAAATATCATACGTGAGTTGATAACCCCATTTAAAAAAAGGTTAAAAACAAACAAAGAAGAGGAGGAAACAGTCTTCCACCGAGAAATATGGAATATGGGGTGAACTTCCATGGATTTTGTTTCACCCCCAACCAGTCATGACAGATGGACGCCCCTCCCTGAGTCTAGTTCTGCAGGTGGTTTCTTACTGTTAAAAGGAAGTGTTTTCCTTCCCATTGTCGCCAAAGTGCTGGCTCATAGGAGGTAATATGATTTTGTGTTTTTCTTTGTTTTCTCTGTATCATGGTAGGGTCTTAACATTACAATATAAAGCACCTCGAGACAACTGTTGTTGTGATTTGGTGCTATATAAATAACACTGAATTAAATTGGACATTGATGGCAGAAGGCTTAACGATGTTATCAATGAACAAAGGTTCAATGAACTGAGGGGACAGGTTATTTTTTTTTATTTTAAATTCATTCTTTAAAGGAATGCCCTTAAAAA
>NW_005187432.1:3437830-3443403 GCF_000239375.1 Pundamilia nyererei | reverse complement strand
TTATAAACAGGGGCTGGGGTCCTCCATCGGTCAGCCAGCTTCTTATTCTGATCTGCTGTCCAGAAGAGCGCTGCCTTCATTTGATTCCAGTTTGCATCAGTGATGAAGATGGAGGCATGAGCTTTTCCTTCATGAGCTGGGAATAGTTAGGGTAAGTATTCAAGGTAAGGTTCAAAAGGAATCAGACCGGTAGCTGAGTATGGCACGGTGTTGTGAACATATTCAATCCAGGGAAGGTGTGTACTCTAGATAGACTGATTTGAAGTAGGTATGCAGCATAAGGCTGCTTCTCACTCCTGGTTTGCTCATTGCTTTTTGGATGGAATCAAGAAGTCAAGTTGCTTTTGCTTCAAATGCATTTGCTTCAAAACTGTGTTGTAAACTGCAGACCTCTATTGGAAAATATGCCATTAGGGATGGGAGAGAAAAACATGGAGCGCTGTTTTACCTGCTATCATAGGAGGTAACACAATGTTCCATGTACGCCGCACTTTATAGGACTTTATACTAGAACAATGTGAGCAGGCAGACATGTACGATATTCTGTCCTTTTTCAAAGTTGATCAACAGAATATTCATTTAAACAACTTTCTCCAGGATAGTACGCAAATCTCACTGTGTGAACATTTTAAAGGAAGATACACTTCCTGTTCCTGAGCCTGGGTGACGGTGGTTTCAATCTCCCATTGCTGAGATCCCAGGACACAGGCTGAAGGGAAGATGGTCTTGGGAGTAATATCTTCAGATGAGAAACTGCTGGGATAACGTGTCAGGTTGGAGATTCCTTTATTTGGAGCGCTAGGTTCTGGTAAAGTCAAAAACCAACAACCAACCAAAAAAAGAAAAAACAGTGATAGGAATGTAGTCTTTTGGCTGACTGGGAAACTGCTAGATTTTTAAGGTCTGGATGATCATCTTCCTCCAAACAGTCTCTACTCCTATAGGGCTAATTTTACTGCTACTGCTTTTTATTTCCAAAATCATAATTACATTCCACTACTGTTGAGTAGATAAAACAGGATAAAGGCGCAGCTTACTAGTGTGCTGAAACAGAACAGCCACCACCCCAATTTCAGCGTCCACAATAACATGAAGTGATGGGTCAGGCTGGGTGAGAAGAACTTTTTCTTTCAGGAACTAAAACGTTAGCTCTGCTTCTGGGTACCAAATAGAGAGTGATAATCTTACTATAGTAATGAAAAATGTCAAACCCTAGAACATGTTGTTGCTTCTTCTTTGATGTGGGAAAAGCCAATTTGCTACCACCTTAATTTTCTTTGGGTCAATCTTCACCAGCCCACTCTCCAAAATGTAACCAAAAAAATGAAAAAAGTTGGCACATGGAATTCGTATTTCTCAGCTTTAACATTCAACTGAGTTTCTGCAACACCTTCCTGACATGCTGTCTGTGACCCTTTGGATCTTTGGAAAAAATGAGAATGTTGTCATGATACACAAAAACAAAAAGATTCATGTGGATGTGGAGTACATCATTAACAATGCATGCCAGTGCATTTGTGAGTGTGACCAAATACTGGAATGTTCTAGAGGTGTGTTGAAAGCTAACAACAGGTTCTGCTGTATATTAAAATTTATTGGCCTTAGTTAGCCCAGTGACATTGGTGGTATTATTTATGGTTTCCCTGTGAGAAGTAATGACCACAAAGTTTAAGTCCCATGCTGGTAGCATGTCTAATAACTATTATTTATATGCTAGAGCAGATAGGGAGCTGTTTATTCTCTCCCTCTGGAGCTGTGTCAGTAACTGAGGTGACTGGCAGCACACCCATTTTCTATCCGGGTGCTTCTGTGCTGGATGGTTCACTGGAGGCAGCAGGGTTTGTTAGTGTCCTGTGGAGGCAGAGACAGGTAGACAAGAGCCAGTGAGATGTAATGACCACTGCCATCAATGACTAAGCCCCAGCAGCACCTCTACATGGCTGAGAGAGTACACCTGATATTAATGACAGCAGAGCTATAGAAAACCCCTGCTGCCTCACTTTCTCTTTCTTTTTTTCTTGTCACTGAAAAAGTCAGGTGGACAGGCTGCTGGAGGGAGTGCCAAGTTTGAATGTGTGGACGTGTGTGTCATCCAGAGACACACTTGTATAACATGCAGCAACCCCTTGTATTTGCATCTGTTGTTATGTTAGCGAAACAAAAAGAAGAAAAAATATGTATTGTATTAAAAAGAAAAAGTGTAGTGCTGATGGAGCCTTGCTGACCTCTTGGCTGCCAGCTCATATAATTAGTTTCTCAATTCCATTTTTTTATGGATTGTCTTTTGTTTTGCAATCTAACCTAGTTGGTAAAAGTGATACTGCAGCTCATCCCACATGAAGTGTCAATAATATTGATTTGAATTTTAAAATGCATTATTTTTCACCAAGTGTGAAACCAAACAGAATACTGTATATTTACTGGAAAGGGTTACTTAGTTAAAAAGCTCTGATGAAACTGACTGATTCTCAAGGTAAAAGTTTATCATCTTGTTGATTTATGATGTTATGAAGCCAGAAAACAACTATCTTATCTTATCTTATTATAAAGACTGACACTCGCTAATTAAAATGCAAAATGTTCTTTCTTGAATCTACACACAGCTGGATGGTTTTAGTTGCATATTATAACCACTTATAGATAAACATCAGCCATTGGTCTGCTCAGCACTTTCATGCAATATCCCTGTCAAGTCTCAGTCACAGAAGCCCAGAGATTGGTTTTTGACTGCCTTGCAAACATCATTACTCCCAAAAATTACTATTTTCCAACAGCAGTATTGGACAAATGGCTGTGACTAAGGCCACAGAGAGTGAGGAACTTGGATGGTGGATTATGTTGCGCTTTGCTTACAAACCAACAAATACAAAAAACCCCACTAATAATATTGTGACTAAAAACCATTTTAAGATCACTGGTTATATTCTATGTTGTAAAAACCTGGTAGCATGGCGGCAACCCAATTATACTTATTTACATATATTTTATACTGTAGATGATGATATAAAAAGGTGAGAAATCGGTAAAAATATATATGATCTTCAGTCTGTTACTTCAATTCTTGTCCCTTTCAGATGTGTACATCATTATGGTAACAGATATTTTTCCAGGAGCTGAGTATTATATCTTGCTAGGCTACAGCTGTAGTAACTAGCCAAAACAAGCCTGCAACTAAATTTTAAGAATAAACATTTTCACTGAAGTGTGCAGCAGCTTTGTGAAAAACAAAAGAAATAGTATAAATGATGTCTTTCTTAAAAAACAAAACAAACTTAAACCCTTCTTCTAAAGCCAGTTCTCTCAGATATATTGCACACTATAATGTCTCAATAACTTCAAGACTGAGCTTGCCACTTTAAGAAAAAAAAGTCACGAATACAACAAAACTGTGCGTCCTCATGTTGCTCACTGTCTTCCAGATAAATTGAGTAAAGCCCAGAAGCCTATGATTACCCTAAACTCAGAGAGTTCATTACTTCAAAGTTGAACCTCATTAGTTTAGATTTGCCTTTCAAGTTCACTTTCTCTCAGGATCCCGACTTTTAACTGTTAATTACTGTTCTATTAATTAAAGAACCGGTACCTCAGAGGCAGGTACTGATACCATATATAACTGATCAAGTTGGGCTTATTTCCATAATTTTGTGTAATATCACTACTGGGAATATGGTGAAAAATAATAGAGAGCGAAGCCTATCGCCAAAGTGATAGGGCACAGTACGAGAAAAAATATTCATACTGCATTCTCGTTGTTTGATGTAAATCTTGATTAAACATCACAGTTATTAATTTCAAGGCAGAGCCTGAGTGGATAGTTAATTACACAAGCTCTGTTTCAACAAGACTTATGTTCTCCTGCAATTAATCAAGGCAGTCATGAACCAAGATAGACACAAGAACGCCAGCCCACCCCTTCATGCACAATCCGAGAGCTGACCTCTTTCAACAACTGGATTTAATACTGAAGGGGTCAAGATGTGGGAGGTTGAAACAGTAGTTCTCAGCTTAATCCCACTGAGTCATTATGTTACATGCATGCATAACAGAATTCAAATGAGCTTCAGCACCCAGTTGAGAAGGAAAATCATGTCCTGTGTTTTGTTATCCCCATCCCCTCAGGTTTAAGTTTGCAGGAAGACCTGATTGGAGGGATGCGTGTATTGGTCTACAAAAAAAGAAGATGATGTGAGCCATACCGAGAAAAGATGAATATATGAGTGTTCATGCTTGCCTGGTTGTACAGTGTCTCCATGCACACGAGTGAGCTGCAAGCTGTCATGATGATTTTACCTCCTCATTTTTCATGTACTGTACTGTACTGTAGAATGTGCTCTAGCTCAGCAGGGAGAGTGATTACGTGCAAATATTAGACAGAGGGGAGAAGAAGATATAAACGTCCCACATCTCTGCATCATCTGTGCATCGCAAGCTGTGCTGTGGATCACAACCTTGCAGCTATGGAATTTTTTACTCTATCAGATTGGATCTTTTTCCACCTTTGTGACTTGATGTCAAGAGTGGAGCTAGCAAAGCACTTGGATCCATGTATCTCTGTGTGGAGGCTGAACTAGAGCCACTCTTCTGTTTGTCAACCAACAAGTTCTGGCAATTTCCAGAGATGGGCTTGGGTCGTCTGCTGGCAAAAGGTACACAGCAAACTTTGTACTATTTCTATGTTTGCTGTGCTGTATTGAGTTTGCTACAATCGTTTCACTTCACTGATAATCACAATGACATCTTTCAGATTTGCAGCTTCAGAGGTGAACAGGAGGTGAACTATCACATGTGCAGAAACTGCCAGACTGTTTTTTCTGCCTTTGAATGTTGAAGTATTGATAACTCCAACAAATGCGTTTTGTCCACCAGCAATAAAGTGGCATAACATCTGATGACTCAGCACCATTTTCACTTTTGTGGAAACCAAATCTCTCTTTATTAACACCGTATTGGATGTGACAATCCTTACAAATTCTTGAAAATACATTTATAAACAATTTCATTTCAGCAAGGATATACAATTGTGACCAGATTTTGTTTTCTATGAATATAACGTGAGAACATTGTTATTGATATATTCCGAAAGTACCATATTTTCACGACCATAAGACGCACTGTACTAAAAGGCGCAGTCTCAGTTATGTGTGCCATTACTGTATTTAACACACACATAAGGCACACCTGATTATAGGGCGCATACAAGTATGTGTGTTTAAAAATAAAGCGGGAGCAAAACTGAGTTAGGTACTCACATTTTTATTACCGGTAATTGTCATCATCATCAGCATACAAACATACAAGTATGCGTATTTAAAAATGAAGCGGGAGCAAAACTGAGTTTGGTACTCACATTTTTATTACCGGTAATTGTCATCAATCAAACCCATCGAAGTCCTCATCCTCTGTGTCTGAATTGAACAGCTGTGCTAAATCTCCATCAAACATTCCAGGTTCACTGTCTTCACCGTCAGAGTCACTTTCCGTGCCGTGCGGCTCCTCGGAAATGATGCCGGGTTTTGCGAAAGCTCGAACAACAGTGCCAGCAGACATGTTAGCCCAAGCATCTACAATCCATT
>NW_005187432.1:3434609-3436686 GCF_000239375.1 Pundamilia nyererei | reverse complement strand
CGTTCTCATGGTGTTCTCTACTACGTCCTCCTTACAACACACAGGGCGCACCGCGCTATAGGGCGCGCCGCACTTTTTAAAGAAAATCTAAGGCTTTTATGTGCGCCTTATAGTTGCGAAAATACGGTAAAAAAAATATGTATCGACCTGGTCAAGATATCTGAAGCTGCAGTTGCAAATTATCCACTTAGGTATTCACAAAATTACACAATAAGAAAGGATGGATATTTACACTGTTCCAATCTTTAACTCTAACCAGTCTGTTAATGAAAACTTGGATGCAAAACAAGGTATAAACAATAGTCATCTCAACGTGCTTTATACTGTAAGTTAAGATCTTATAGTATTCTGGAGCCAAACCTCAACAATCAAATCAAATTAAACCCCCCACTATGAAGGAAAAACTCAAGAGACCTTTTAACAGGAAGAAACCTTCAGCAGAACCAGGCTGAGGTAGGTGCAGCAATCCACCGCGGCCGGTTGAGAGATGAAGGGAAAGAGAATGTACAATAAACAGAAAAATACTAACACATTTAGACTGGAGATTTTATCATTTAGTTGGTTTCTTTTCCTCAGTTTGTGCAATACATGCACAAATAAATTACAATAAAACTCAAGAGGATGCAACATTCAGTTCAAACTCCTTGTATTAATGATATCATGAAACAATTATAGAAAGGAACAAATAAAAACAGAAACATGAATAAACGCATCATTAAGTGTACAGAATCTTTACTGGTCTGTTGTTGCTGTATGACAAAATAATAAAAAATAGCTTAAAAGTTAATTAAACTCAGAGGGTGTAGTTATTAAGGGACTGGGAACAATCATACATTAGAAGAGAGGTAGTTTTAAAGTGTAATGCTTATGCTAATATTTTTCACCAGCATGGCTGAGAGTTATTAAGGCTACAGGTTACTAATAGAATTAAAATAGCTTCTTTCATGCAGTCCTGCTCTATTACAGAGTGCATCCGCCACCTTTGTAACACAGAAATACAATTTCTAATAAGTATTATTATTATTATTATTATTGGAAAATTATTATTCCCTTCTGAGAAGGCAATGGACGCTAATAAATATGCCACTTGAAACAAAGTGAATGAACAATAAATAGGCCAATTTGAAGATTTACACAATTTTTTTCATCGTTTTTAGAATGACGTGCAAATTAAAGGGGTTTTCTTTGACATTTATATTTGATCCTCTATGAAACAATGCCTCAATCAAAAAAACCCAAAACATTAAATATAACTAAAGTCACATTTAATTTAAAAAGTAAAGCCCAGGGGTTACATGTATTATTTTAATCTATAAGACTATATTAAAGGGCTCTTCACAACTTGACAAGGAGAAATGGTTTTATCTAAACTTTTGACATCTAGGGCCTTTTACTCTTTTTCAACATAAACATCAGGACAAGATTTAAGGAGCTCTCTCAGAGGCCTTTGAATAAAACAACAACAACAAAAAACCCCAAACCTCCCACTCCATCTGAGACCTTTTTGTGTCTGTAAACTGGAAAAGCCCTGATGTAAGCAGGCGATTTAGATGTAAAGAAAGCTTTGTGCCACCTATTTTAGGTGTACACTTTTAATTTGAGATGTAAGTTCATTCAAGTCCATTTTTGACATCAGGTCTATCCTACCCCCTCCGAGCTACATTAGTTTAACACGGGGCTGGACTGGTAATCTGGCATACGGGCAACCACTGAAATGAACGTGAGTAGGAGAGAGATTCAAGGATTAAGGTAAAATGAATGGCTGCCTTAACCACTGCTGCTGATAACAGCTAAAATGCAGCTTTTAATTATTGTCACATTATGCAGTGCAACTAAGAACTATAAAAACCTGCTTTAATATCTATAGTCAAACAAAATGAAATATATACATAATATATCTATATATCTATATATCTATACATATATATAGATATATATCTATATCTATATATATACCTATATATATACCTCTACCAGAGGCCTGGGAGCTTGAGGGTCCTGCGCAGTATCTTAGCTGTTCCCAGGACTGCGCTCTTCTGGACAGAGATCTCCGATGTTACTCCCGGGATCTGCTGGA
>NW_005187432.1:3413624-3434472 GCF_000239375.1 Pundamilia nyererei | reverse complement strand
CAAAAATGCCAGTCCAGTGCAGGTTTAACACTCTTCCCTACATTTTAGATGTGGTCTTGTAGAGGGCACATTCCTTTATTCCACTTGGCAGGGTAGTACAAGGTTTTTGGCAGGGACCTGTGATGTGTTATCTGAAATTCATAGGGTTGCCTTTCCAGCAGATTCTGTGATATGCCTCTTGTGCACCCTCTCTAAGTCTAACCTTACACTGGCATTTGCCAAAAAATGTATTATAATGACATAGAACTCTGCTCTCCATTGCCAAATGGATTATGGATTTTGGAAGTTATCGCATAACTCTTGAAAAGATAACTTGAGTGTAAAAGAATGAAATCAATTTCTTCTATAAAATATGGAAATCCTTTATTGACTATGGAGAACTGTGTACTGACTGGTTGACTAATTCCTGAAACATGCCGGGAGCATTTCAGATAGCATTTTAACTGAATGGGGTCTTTAAATCCTTTCTTGCCCTTCTCATCTGGTCTGCACTGCTTGACATGAGCTCAATGATAAACAATTCATTTTTATTTTTTAAGATTTTTTTAGGCATTTTTGCTATACAGTGGAGCAATGAAAATAAATGGGAAATTAGGGAAAAAGAGAACCCGGGCCGCTGCACTTCGACCATGTGGTATGTGGTTGCCTCCTCACCCACTGAGCTGATCTTTTGATAGTCTAGAATGCCATGGTACATCTCATGGATATGCAAGCATTGTCTTAGGCAGGTGTGAACAGATCCAGTAGCCCTGTTGGAGCCAGAGAACAACTGAACTGCACTGGGTGAATTTCGAGGATACAAGGCTCTGATTAAACTATGAATTCTGTATCTTATTCACAAGGGCACGAAGATTATGTGAGGTCATTTCATCTGGAAGCTGAAGCTGAAACAGAGGTGGATCTTTAAATTGGATAATGAGCTAAAGCACGTTAGTAAAACCACCAAGGAAGTGTTCAAATGAAGAAAAAGAGAGCTGGCAATCATGGATTTTAAACTATTTTTAGTTATGTGGTGTCGTGTAAACTCTCTAAATTATGAAACAAAGATGCACTTCACCTGCTCAGGTTTCTTATTTAATAATGAAAAACTATTAGAGAGTCTTTAAAAAGAACCTTTAACCGGAATTAACTAATAATTGTGTCCTGTCAGTCTTTACCTCCAATTTAGTGAACACACCTACAACAATTGCTTCTCCAGTTGAAGGATGTGATATGCGACGGGCTGGAGTGGATTAATTTGACAGATTCTAAGACTGACTGCCTAAATCACATTTCAGCAAGTTGCCTTGAAGCAATTATGGGAGACAAAGTCCATCACAAAACTTTTTATAGAGAGTTGAAGATGACACATTATTTACCACATCTACAGAACTGCTACTTTAATGATCACATTCTGCTCAAATGCAATAGTCTGTCAGATAGGCAGAGTTTACAATGCATTTCCGCTGAGATAAATTGAGCTGCTATTAACAATTAAGACTCTAATGACCGTTTTAGTCAAGCTACAACTCAGTATTGCCTGGAGTCGGGTGTTAGAAAGCGATGCCACTGCATTCCTGCACAACCATGTGTGATTTCAAACTACAGTCAATAAGTATTTACTTATGTAGGTTTAAAAAAATACAAATTGGATTTCAGAAAATGCAGTGAACTCACAAATACAAAATAATGTGACTATGCAGCAGTGCTTGTTGTAAGTCCTCGTCTCCTTTGAATGTACAGTGCTTCCTAAAATAGATTGCTCATATGTCCTCAACCTTTGACCATTTCCTGCGTGCACTATGCAGTCCATAGCCTCGGCCACCTTGAGCCAGTGACCTCATCAACGTACATCACAAAAGGACAGGAATGACAGGCTTTTCATTATTGCCCAGCCATTGTGCCACAGGGGGAAATCAATTATAAAAACACGACTAACAGCAAAGATAACAGCAATGTCCTCTATTGTGTTGGAACAAGGTAACTTTTTTTTTCCTCAAGGGTCTCTTGACCAGTTCAGCATCACCTTGGTGCAATTTGCTCCCCATCTCAAATCCCATTGCCTTTTGGAATTGGATTTACCTGACTCATTCACACAGTGAATGGACTCTCCTACCAGTGACAAAAAAAGCGAGAGGTTTTGTGTGAAATTGCCTGAGGAGTCATGAGGTTTTGGAATCGTCAGGTACCTCTCTATGTCTGCCATTAACCTTCCAACAGGAAGAACGTCCTCATTACAGGGAAAGACTGGGGGTTCCTTGAGGGGTGGTATAGGATGAAGCCCCCACACACAAGCACACACACACACACACACACACACACACACACTGGAGACTGACACAAGGAAGGAATATGTAAACAAGAATGAGAATGTCACCAAAGAGAACTACAGCACACCATGTGCCTGAGGAGAGGCAGCTTGATCTAATTTGAAATACAAACTCTTGTTCCTTACAGCGCAGTTACAGAAAACAATACTATATACACAAACTATAACTAGAAACTTAGAAGCAAGATTTTCTTTACTGTAAAAATCTTGCTTCATAACTGCAAAGCAGGGAGCTATCAAGACAAAGAACAACAAAAATAGAAAAAAAATGCCTTATACGCTTCTGGCAAGCTCCGGGACAGTCACTCCCAGATGAACAGCTTCTAAATACGGCAATGACATCCACTCACAGCTGGAAATTAGGCTAAATCAGCATGAAACCAAACTGACACAGATGCACTTTTCTTTAGGAATAAATTGGTTTTCTGTCACTGTTATTCTGTAACTAGGAAAGCAACACTAAAGAAGAACAACACAAAAGCCAAAACAGTTCTGCGCCATCCAACACTCCCCAGTTCTCATAAAACCATATTTCCTGTCTTGTGGTCAAGCGTATAACAAAATACTGCTTCATTAAGGAATAAGTAAATCATGTTCTACTTTATATACAGTGCAGTTCATTTTCTAACTGTAACCAGTGATGGAAACATTCTAATGCAATACAATGTATGCTATAAGTGGTAATATGTAATAAATAAGATTTATTAAATATAACATAATGATTGAAGGCCCCTTTCGTTTCCATAGTGTCGCGGTAACATGCTTTGCTTTTTACTTTGGTAATTAAATAATATACAGTTATTATTACTTTTATTTATTGTTGCCTCATTATGTTACTATTACTATGCTATTACTGAGTTGTAAACTAAAGACCTGCAAAGTTTTTAGTTTAGTTTTCTGGTGTTTTACTCAGCCGTCAAATTTATTTCTGTACATTTCTGCAATAAAAATAAGACGCTTTAAATAGTTCGGAGCTAGGATCAGAGTTTCTTTGGCTTGTTAAAGATTTCAGACATGCTATTGGAGATGTAGTTTGGTCTATATGAAGTTTACTAAAGAGTTCAGAGGTGTAATTTTGAGTTTATCAAGTTCATTAATCCAGTGGAGTAAACCCAGTAAAGTTGGTATACATTTTCCTAGTTTATGGTTTCCGTAGTTGTCTTATAAATAATGGGTGTATTTATAAGCAAGCTGTATCAGGCATGGGTAGTGTTGAAACCCTTTCATGATACAGTTGAAACATCCATTTATAATGCTATAAAGAAGCCTAACCCATTCATTGGAAATACTAATACCTTTAAATAAATAAATACATAAATAAATAAAGTCATCTACTGACACTAGAGTCTAACATTAGCGGCATAATTTTACCTGTTTGGCAACGAGAGGGTTGCATGTCTAATCTACTGACAATAAGTATTTGTGAAAATATCTGGAATTAATAAGCATGTATATCTATGTTTTTGTGTGTTAGAGCCCTGCATCGAGTTTAGGAGTTAAGACCTGAGGTGAACTAGAAGCGGATGAGGTGGAGATGTAGGAGGACAGAGAGCAGAGGTGGAGGAGGCAGATAAAGAACTGGAGGAGAAAGATGATAACGATATAAATGATAATATCTTAAATTATCATATGTAGTTTAAAAGTGCAAGTTTGCAATATTAAAATTAAAAGTAATTTATAATTCACACTTTCCAGTAGTTTTGAAGGTAATTGAGGTGTTTAGAGTAGTAATCAGATTTTTCATTTCTTCCAGAACTCTTAGGAATCTTTATTTAAATAAAACCATTATAAACTCATACAAAGACACAAAAATTTCACAGTGTAAAAAAATAGTGCAAAAAACAAAAAAAACAAAAACAAAAAAACAGGAAGGGAGAAAGAAAAATGCCAATTAATTGAAAAAGTATGGAAACTTGTAAAATTACAATATGATTAATTAAAATGATTACTAATAGAATTGTATTGCAGTATAGTAAGATGAGCATGCGTGGCATAACACCTAAAATAAATTAAAGTAACTTTGGACTCCCTAAAGTTTGCAAGCAACTCAAATGGCTGGTTTACCGAGGTAGTGAAAACAAGCTGAGGAGACAACTGAATATTCCTGGGAGTGCTAGGAAACATTTGTCCCAACAGATGTTAGCGATGCATAGCTTCTGGAACTCAAAAGTGTAGCCAGTGTGGTATTGCCTAAAACCTGCATTCTTTCTAATGGTAAGCAGATTGTGTAGAAGTCTATGGGGAAAAGACCTCCAACCTCCATTGAACTATGACCTAAACATTTTCCTCATGTGTTTAATGTTTAAATCACTAGTTTTTACTGAAAACAGCATGATTTAATTATAAAAATCATGACCCCTTTAGAATCAAGAATCTTTCGAATCAATTTAGCTTCTTAGTTTCTGATACCATGTGATCAGAGTGAAAGTAAATGACCAAGTGAGACAGAGAGAAAAAAAAACACATCATCTTTACATTCATGTCAGCTCACCTGGATCCCAGTTTACAGTTAACTAAAAAACTTCAGCAAACAGAAAAACAGAAGCTGTGGTTGTATCAGCGTGAAATGCCTTCAAACAGCTGTTTGCTCTCTAAACGCTGCATTAGCTCTGCCATTAGTGGCTGCTATCTGATCAGACCATGGGTTGGCTTACTGTCAACAATATTCAGCTTTTTGGGTTAGTATCAGACTGATATTCCATCCAAATATTGGATCGGCGCACCCCTACTTTAGGGTGAAAAAGTGAAAAACTGTAGTTTTTCCACATATCCCCTTAATTTGCTGTCTTGGAGGCGAGTACACAAGGAAGCAGGGTAGTAAGAAAATGAATAAACTGCAACATGAAAGACCACACAGAGTGTGTGAGGAATAGCACCCACACAGCTCTCCTGACACAATTAGGAAATGACATCATAGTACTTTGAAATTACAAGCCCATAGCTGGGCTTAATATCCTTTCAGGCTAAAACTCTGGCTTTTTTAGTATCATTGTAATCACAAAACCCACAACATACATCTTTGCTTATGTTGCCCTGCAGCTTGTTGTTGTGCTCTGCTGTTTCTATTCTAACTGCCAGCTATTAGGTCTTGGTAGCATTTGTGAATCCAACCAGAAAGGGGAAAAAAGGAAACCTTTAAGGTAGAGAAGCTATGCAGTGGGCAGTCAAAGGAGCTTGCAAAGAAAAGCGTCTGGACTTCTTCAAGTTACTTGAAGACGTTTCACCTCTCATCCGAGAAGCTTCTTCAGTTCTAAGGTCAAATGGTGGAGAGTCCCAGATATAAACCTAGTGGGAGTATCCCCCCACTACGACTACGATGACCTGGATGACTGAGAACCTTCACAGACATATGCAGTGGGCAGTTATGAACAGAAATCCTCAGAGTATCTTGGGTCTGAGAGCGTCTTATTATTGGGACCCATTAGGGTTGGGCATCTGTGTATCAGTATGTGTAATGCATGAGTAAAACCAAGCTATCTCATCAAAACAAAAGCTATGTTTTTTTTTAAGGGAGAAGGTCCAGTGATGTGCTGGATTATGTAAACTAGTGATTCTAAATTGACTGTAGGTGTGAGGCTGAATGGCTGGCTGTCTCTCCATGTTAGCCCTGTGACAGACTGGTGACCTGTCCAGTGTGTACCCTTCTTCTGCCAGGTCAGCTGGGATAGGCTCAAGCACCCCTGTGAATCGGATAAGCAGAAGAAAAAATGATGCACGGATGGATTTTCAACCAGCACAATGTATTTCAGGGTTCAAATATTATTATTATCTGCAGAGAAAGGAACATGTTTCCCTGTACAATGAAATTCTGCTACCCACAACATGAATAGAAGGGAAAATATTCTGTATGAGGACAAGGACTTCTTTTATTGTTCAGCAGATCTGGCAGAAATAGTTTGTCTATCGCTTGTGCACGTTCTGTTTTGGAAGCATTTTATTTTTTGTGCTACCAAGAGGAAACTAATTTCCCTTTGTGGGACAATAAAGCATTGAATTGAACTGAACTGATTTGATTTGAACTGAACTGAACTGAATTGAATTGGCATGTTTTTTTCCTCATACCTGCAAAAGTGACCTATTCTGATCCGTATCCTTTAGATTCCTTGTTAGTCCCTTCATGAGGTCTGTTTGTTTTTCTTTTGGTCATGCTAGCAGATTATGAGGTTCTTTGCCAGCAGCGTGTGGGACCTGGTTTACCATATTACATTATCTACTGTGAAAGATAATTGCTGGTTGAAACACATAATCCTATAATCTTATGAAAGGTAGCTTGCCGATCTCCTGCTGAGAAAGTCCTGTCAGATTATTCCACATATTACACATCAGCACTGACTAGAAAGGAGGCACGCAGCCAAAAACCAGTAGCTGTTTACCATTAGCATTTGAGTTAGATTTGGTTGCAACCCGTCATCAGGTGCAAGGCTAATTCAGGCTGACGGGATGCAACAGAATAAACAAAAAAAGTTCAATACCACTTTACAGGGTGGAAACCCATCTAGAGTCATTTGTAAATGCCTCAGTCATTGTAATCTTTTAAAAGAAAATCTAACACAACAGTAAGTCAGTTTCATTTCTCACAAAATTGAATCTTACTGCAGAACAATCGAGTGCAGACACAGAAATCAATGTGAGCTCCAATGTATTCCATTATATTTTTGATGGCAGTTGGGGGATTGTGTTGTGTTTCTTAGGGGCTTTCATTTTAATTTGACCTGTTTCCAAAAGAAGTGGTGAAGTAGCATAGATTATGTGTGTTTGAATTTCACAAATGTTATACTCTGGTACCATCAAAGATCAGTTTTTCTTACGGAGCTGTATACAAGTTCTAATATCAGTAGTACTTGCACTAATACTAATATTAATATCAACACACATGTGTTTTACAGGAAAACACATGTGTGTTGTCTTTATTGTTATAGTACTGTGTAGAGGTTTGAATTCTGGCGTGTTGTCTTGCTCTTCAAACACACACTGCCAGTGTAATCAATCAGAAGTCAGTAGTTACTGCAATTAATGTCATTGTTGTCTTCATCTTAGTGAGATTATGACAGGCAAATTAGTTTTATCTTATATGTTCATACACTACTGCTGATCTCGGTATAATCTGATCAAACACTCTCACACCCACCACACACACACACACATAGAGCCACAGACCCGGCACAAAACAAAACAGATGTAGGTCTAATGACCCACTCGCAGAGTAAATGACAGTTGAAATGGGTTTAGAGCAATCTGAAATCAGATAAATGGGCCTAATCTCGTTCTGGTCAGGACCCTGGCCGGGAAATGGCTCCTGACACCTGAGACCCTGCTTCACGTCAAGCCTCAATCGAGGCTGGCGGCACAAGCCCATACATCTCCATTTTAGATGACAAGACACAAGTCTGAATCCTCAAGCAGGGGATAGCCTGGGAGGGTCAGCTGTGGTTTAGTGTGAGATTAAAAGGAGAAGAAAAAGAGGTGGCAGTCATGGTCAACTGAGATGTAATGCATGTGTTTTACTAGATAAAGGTGACAAGAGAAATGGACCTGATCTGGGCCTCATTAAGCCAGTAAAAAGGCTGACTAAACCCGAGTCTTGTTTGCTTGCTTGTTTGTTTCCCCTGCCAGAAGGAATGCCTGAATTTACTGTCAGAGGATTAAAATTTGTTTCATTTGTCCAAACTTAAATTATTGATGGAGAAAAACTTCAAAGTAATCACAGACTGAAGGCATGAAGAAAGACATAATTAATTATAGCTCTAATCACATCATTCCAACTTGTCAAATTGATGAACCAAACTGCAAATGTGAGAAAAGTGTTGAGAAAAATGCTTAAAAATGTGTCCATCGCTGGATTAGTTGACTGAATGAAAAATGTACAAACAAATATCTTGTCAATTAAGGCAAAAACACCAAATGTCTAGTTACGACTTCTCAAATCGGAGGATCTTTTTTCTGTTTTTCTAACATTTAATGATTTAGCAATAAAGCAATTAATCATATTTAGTTGCAAAAAAGAGAAGCTATTTCCTACATTTTCAGTCCTCTGTCTTCTAACAGAGGCTGTGAAGTCTAATGGAGAACTTCAGAGGACGTGGCACCTGTACTGCACTGAAATGTGCTGCCTGTGATGTCAGATGACAGAGAAATGTCAGTCTCTAATATTCACCCCATCACCTTCAATCACCACCTTAGACACACCTCAAAAGATGTGAGCCAGATAGCAAAGATCAAAGGTGGGAATTGCTGGCAGACAGCATGATGGTGAGGCTGGAAAAAGATCCACAGGTCCATCTGGAAAGAGAGAGATAGCACAGGTAGCACACTGTCAGTGCTGCATATATGAATCTTCATCAACTCTCAGGTCAGATGTTATAGACAGATCGTGTTTAATTGGGATACGCCGTATTAATGAATGTAATTCTTCAAACAATTTACAAGATTCAGGCAAGTGAAAGAACGGAATATAGTTCCATTAAGGTTGATGCTATTTTTTGTAGGATTATGGAGATGTAAGGTTTCGGGTTTTCAAAAAATGTGTCATTTCCTCAACATTTTAAGGTAATATTGTTAACATTTTTATGAATTTAGCACCCTATGTACTTTAGGCTGGTATTATTGCTGTCGTATATTTTAATGTGTAGTACTGTCTAAAAATCTTTCTATCTATATACTACTAAAAAATCTAAAGGAAAACTTTTTAATAAGAGTATAACATCAAGGCAGTTAAACGTCTGGGATATTAATCTGGGGAGTTAGGTATCAGAGGGTGTTGGCTGATTTGGTGTTTATGAAATTAAGAACAGGTTCACTAGAAGGGCAACAGTGAGATAATCCCCCAAACAGGAATGTTTTTTATGACTGTTTTTTTTCACTATTTTTGCATTTTGCTAGGGTCAGTGTCACTCCTGGTGGAATGAGGTGGTACCTGGACAACTCCCCCAGAATGGCACATCAGTAAATGCCACTGCCAGAAGGTTTCCTGTGTCTCTCAGCACAGTCTGAAGTGCACGGAGGAGATTCCAGGAGACAGGCAGTCACTGTAGGAGAGCTGGACAGGGCCGTAGAAAGCCCCAAACACATCGTCATGACCAATATCTGATGTTTTTGTGCAAGGAGGAATAGAATGGGCACTGCCTTAGCCCTGCAAAATGACCTCCAGTAGGTCACTCGTGTGAACGTCTCTGACCAATTAACCGACAATGTAGGATCCTTCCATTTCCAACACATTACCCAGTTCTTAACTGTGTAGATATCCAGCAAGATTTTTTCCCCATTAAGATCTGACTTGTTTTCAAAGTGGTCCTTTAATTTTTTAGGAGTGCATTTTGCTTCCAAGGAGCTAGGCGTGCTTATATGTTTTTTTTAAATTGGTCTTAGTAATAGTTCCTCAGGCCTTTCCTAGGTGTTCCAGAGTTCTGCTCTGGACCTTGTTTAAAGACAAACAAACAAACAAACAAACAAAAAAACTTATTTTCTGTCCAGGCCTTGTACCTGACCATTTTTAGAGGAGTTTTTTTTCTTATTTCTTTGTTAAGCCACTTAACAACACACTGAAATATCCAAGGATAAAAAAGCTATCGAACTCAAGGGATGAAGCATTGTTGTGCATAACAGACAACTTAGCAAAGGTTTGATTTTAAACTGTTTCTTCAGGCACATTGTTATTAGCAGCCTGTCATAAATACACATAATTTGTTCCCATCTCTTTTGCCAGATCTAAAAAACATGATAGCAGTTTGACAGGCATAACATAGCGAGGGTGAATCCGACAAGGCTATTAGCTGAACATTTGGCACATTGTGACATGGTATGCAGTGGGTCCTTAAGTAAAGTGAGGAAACCGGACAAGTGCAGGACAAAAGAAGAAGTGGCAGGTCCTAAAAAAACCAACTATGCAGTAGATGAAAAGTATCTGAAATCAGGCCCTTAAGAAACAGGAATGGCAGCTGTCAAGAAGCAGTTAAGGGTAAAAAGGCTGAAGTGTGCAAAATTACACAAGAACTGGACTGAAAATCAGGGGCAACGTGTCTTCTGTCGTTATGAAATCAAATTTTAACATTTTGGTTCAAATCACTGTCATCATATATGGAGGAGGTCAGGAGAAAGGTATGACACCGAGTGTCTACAGCCATCTGTAAAAAATGGTGGAGACTGTCATGGTTTGGGGCTGCATTTTAGCCAGTAGCGCTGGAGATCTTGTTAAAATTGTTGGAATTATGAAGGCATAAAAGTCTCATCGGATTTTGACGTATCTTACAATACTATCTGGAACGTGTCTGATTGGCAATGTCTTCTTTTTTCAGGATGACAATGATCCCAAACACACTGCCATTGGAGTAAAAGCATACCTGGATAGAAAAACACACAATGGAACAGTATGAGAGCCCAGACCACAACATCACTGATGCAGTGTGGGATCATCTTGACAGAGAATGCAACAAAAGGCAACCGACATCCAAAGAAGAGCTTTGAATGTCCATCAGGAAGCCTGGAGAACTATTCCCGAAGACTACTTAAAGAAATTGCAAGAAAGCTGCCTTAAGGTAATTCAGGTTGTGTTGAACTCCGTTTCTACTTTATACGCTATATTTCTGTCTATGTTTGCACAAGTTTAAACACTCATTTATGTATTTATTGACACTTCTGTGAACTTTTATGGTATTTCTATCATATTTATGTGTTACTGCTGCTTCCTCTCTTGCCTCTGTCTATTGTGAATCTACTGAGAGAAACAAGCATGCGATTTTTAATGGACAAGTACCAAAAATCATCAGAATAGAAGCAGGAACATGTGAAAAACCATCTGATAGTCTGCTTACTTGGCAAACTTGGTGTTGAGAGAGACAATAGCCGGGCCTTTTTCCTCATGTCATCTTCCTTTTTTGCATCACAGGACATTACAATGTTATTCTTAAACTATTATTTAATTAAAGCTCAGTTATTTGTCACTGTGAGCAAACATTTCAGAATCTACTGAATGTAAATAATGAAGGGAAAAGCTTTTTTCTTTGCTTAAGGTCACAAAAATATATATACAGAGCAGCTTGATTTCATCGTTTGCTCGTTAACTTGAACGGCAATTGTTTAAATCAAAACCTTTAAATGTGCATCTGCTCCGAGATAAGTCTAGAAGATTTAACAAGGTTAGAAAAATACAAGGCTCACAGATTAATGAAGCCATAAATCGAGGGTAAAACCACAGCTCTTATCAGATAAAGACACACTGAAGTTTATTACTCTAGCAGAGCACTTTTCCCATAATGCACTAGGAGTGATGACCTCTGAAACAGTCTGTTTATTATATAGAGGGAAAAAGACCTGTTTTGAGTGCAGACATAATACAGACTTGAACTATTTCCATTTATTTTTAGGCCACCTGTCTTCCATTAAAAGGCCGTGGCTCTTTGTAGATGTACGTGAACAGCTGGTGTGTGTTTAAAAAGACACTTAAATTTGTCTCACTCAACAAAAGGATTGAGTTTTATGTACTTTTATTAGCTTTGTTAGCTTTGTGATTAGTTATGTGGGGGGATGATTTCAATTATTAACAGAGATGCATGAGGTGTTATGATTTATTATTTTAATTAAGACATTAAATGTGACAGATTAGTGGTGACAATTAAATGCTGACTTAAGCATGTTACGATTTGATGAATCTACGCGTGCATATAAGCGCCGTGTTTGAAAAGCAAAGTAAACTTCTGCTACTGTTATATAAGCTTTACACTCTCAATCTCTGCACAAACATAAAGCAGACAGACTGATGCTTTCTGGCCAACTCTCAGTGGCTCATTAGCTCATGTTTATGAAAAGTGGGAAATAGCATCCTCTCTCAACTGCCTTCAACTTTACTTTGCTGTGTTTTCTCGTCTAGAGTGCCTAATGCACAGTAAAGTATCACATTCCAGGGCAAACAACCAGATATGTTCCAGTTACTCATTAGAGCTAAACAGTAACGGGATGATGACTCAAGACTAATATTGCCTTCCAAGTTAATTTCAGCAGAACATTCAGTCGCTTGAAGGAAATGGACACGATTTCGCATGACATTTCAAACCACCTCTTACAGAAATCATATACTGAGAACAAGACGGGATGATCATAAAAATTCTGAGCGAGTTGCTCCAATTTCACGGCCATGACTCTTGTATAAAGTTTAAGGTGACAGTGTATACACACGGACATCAGTGTCACTTTTTCCCCCTTTCATTATAATTAATCACATATCTCCGGGGCACACGGAGAGCGCAAGGGAAGCAAGTTGAAGCCAGGATGGCTGTAATCTGACATTGATGTACAGCAAAAATGGAAGTCCTCGTTCACCTTCCCTTTGTTCCAGGCAGAGGGAAGTGGTGTGTGAAAGGGTGTAATTAATGAACCTACAAATAGCTCCAGTTTCATTTAATGACAATCTATGTGTTAAGAGGCAGTACCCTTTGTTACTGTGGGTGTGGGAGTGCTGGCAACACTGGCTCCCAATAGAGCTCTGACAGGTAATTCTGCATTTTGAAATGGTAATGAAGCAGAATACATCACCGGATTACACCTAAGGGACTAACGTGTTGAGCGTCCTTCAGGGTGCAAAAATGTAACACTCTTGATCATCAACGAGGCCACTGGCAAAACAGTATCAGTGGGTGAGAAGGTCGAGAACTGTGTCTGTGTGACTTACCCCAGGGCTTAGCCAGTGCAGCCAATTTCTAATTGCCGCTTTAAATGGGGCAAATGAAGCTGGCATGACAAATTGCGTCAAAACAAGTCTGTAGGCTGGCACTCAGTTAATTTGTGAGACACAGATGTATTTTGTGCCAGGAAGAGCTCACGCGTAATGAATATCATTTCCCAGGTAGCAGCTTGCAAATGATGCATTTTACTGCAAACTGTGCACAGTGCAGTGCAAGACAGGCGAAGCACTCCTTATCTCATTTAAAGTGAACCTGGACATCGCGGTGTCTCAGTGCTTCTTACTGCTAATGCATACAGTGTGCTCAGTGTTGAGGAAGCTACTTTGAAAGCATAGTTTTGCTATGCTAATTACCTCTTTCTTCACTCTGGAAGTAGTTGAATTACAGCAAAGTGACCCTGGGGAAAAATCTAGTTTGGTAAACTAAAGTTATTTAGAAAAAGTAGGTCAAAATACCTTAGCAAAAAAAGATCAAACCTATGCTACCTGGTTCTCACCTGTTCACAGTTAAAACATGAATGAAAATATACTATACTATTTATGGGGAATGAATTTTTACTTGTATGAGTAGCATTTAAAACATGTTACTCATGTGTTTTATATGTTGGGCAGTCATGAATTTGGCTAAATATGAATATAGTGATTTCTCTGAGCACAGCCGACTCATTTGCAGCAGTGCTGTTAGCTGTCTGGTAAATGCATTGCCTGGGCAAGCCTTCACAGCTGTTAGGATGAAAGACAAAGGGGGCGGGGCTGGTCATGGGTTTCAATTACAGTGGAGAAGCAATGCTAACATAAAAATAAAAACTAATTCCTTTCCTTTTATGGCCACAGACAGTTTAAAGTTTCACCGTTAAGTTCATGCAAACCGGCCAAAACGGCACTAACAGAACAGTACTATTGTAGTTAAACTACTAGCATAAACCCCCAATGCTGAATGTGCATTCGGGGTTTATTAGCTTCTCCTTTAATTACTGATACTGTGATTCTGATTAATTAGATTGTTAGCTCAAATTAGATGTTTTCTTCTTCAGAGGGATTTTACACAATCAGTGTTTAATTAATTTTTCAGTTCACACAATTTCTAAGACCATATCTTATTCTCTTATCTTTTGGTCCAGAAAAAGTTTCTGGCACCATCGCTGCCCATCTATTTTCACAATATGCTTATCTCAGTCCCTGAAAGAATCTCATTGTTCTTCCTCTAATCCTCCAAATCTGCAGCATGACTCAGAAGTTAACCAGACTCTCTTGTGCCAATACAATTCTGTTCTGCATTATCCTCCAACAGGAGCCACACGTCATTTTTCCCTCTGAAACAATGCACCCAAAATGACTCCTTGTCTGCCAAACAGCTGATAAAATACCCAGCTGTGAGTTTTAATAATGCTCGCTGGCAAACACGAGTCAAGGGACCAGTGAAAGATATAATAACACACTTTGTTATAATGAAGCTCGTTATCTTATACAACAGCGAGTGACCTGAAATAGAAATGGTTAGCACTGCACAATGAGTCCTTGTTGTACCTAACTCTGTTCTATAGCTTGGACAATAACGAAAGAGTTGACCTCCAGTTCTTGGAGAACCAAAAATATAATAAACACTTCTTACTTCATGTGTTTGTCTTGGAAAACTACAGAAAGGCAACATAAGAGTTCAAATTAAGCTTTTTTGATCTGAGTTACTGCGTAGCGTGTGTCGGTGACAGCTTCTAGACATGTTATTCTTAATCTCTGACCTGGTCCAGTCATTCAAAACCTTCGAAGCCAATTGAGATGAATCCATAGGAATGTAATGCATTCCTGGGAGTGGCTGACTAGTGGGAGATGCCTATTAACCTTCACGGTCACGGGAATCCAGTCATTATGGAAAAAGATGCTGGCAGCTTTAATAAAAAATCATGGCAAGCTGTGACATTCTTGCACAAGTGTGGGTGCTTTTCAGCAGGTCCCTAATCTCCGAGGTCTATTTTGGACGTCACATTGGACCCCAAGGCCCCCTTACCCTTGTGTCTCACTCTGTCTCCATCTGACCAACTGTGCACTGTCACATAATACACTGTCTGCCTTTAATTACTGTCTGGAAGTATCGGGGTTAAGGGTCGCATTCCATTGGGAGTCTGTGTGCATTTGTGTGTGTGCGTGAGTGGCTAGACCGGAGCGTGTTCTTTGTATGACGATGGGAGCATTGAGGGAAGTGCTGAATTCCACAGCACGTTTACCCCCTTGCTCATTGCTTATCACACATCCCGGACCAGTGGCCACACTGTTGCACATCGGACTTGTTTTGAGAGTGCAAATAGTTTGCTAGGAGCCACAAAGAATGTGTCAGAGCTGTGATTACAAGTGTCTAATTTAAGTGTGCGACAAAACATTTTAATCCACTGTGATATGCAACCCAAACTCAAAAAGGATTTGTTGCCCTTAAGGTTAAAGCCCTGCTATCAGTGGAGCTCAACTTCTACTCTCCCTGACAAGAGAATTTTGAATGTGTATTGAAAACAATCTGTGCTTTGCAAAAGCCACTAATTTGACCTCTTATCTACAAGTGAAAGAGGTACAAATATTTTCACATGGAGACAAGAAGAAAAACCGTAGCTGTTTACTTCAATAGGAAACAATTTCAAAAATATGTCCTGTACTCATACTGTCTAAAATGCGAGGCCAATAGGGCGTTATTATATGAGCGAAGAAACAAAAGAGGCTGGTCAGAGATATGAATAAAACTCAAACACCACACCCTGCAATTTGACTCCAAATATTATTGCTTAAATCAGCCGTTGGCCTTTCATGCTCTACTGCCATCAGCAAGCCACGAGTCCAGCTAGACTATAAATTAAAGCAAACAAACTTAGGTGTCGGGCCACCGTAATTGAGTTTTGTGTCTGTTGCTATATTTCTGTATCTGCTGAATTGTTATGCGGAATCATAAAATGCAATGACTAAACACAATAATGGTTTCACGATGGCAGGATAGGCAAGCGCAGGGGTCGATTTGAATACACTTTAGTTGAGATTTAGCAGCTCTGCCTTCGGCGGTGCGACCAGCATCATTTTTTATCGAGTTTTTATTAAATGCTTTGAGTCGCCAGCAGTATTCCACACAGGCAGAAACGGCATATTGTTGAATGCTGATGCACTGTTCCCAGAAAACATAATCTAGCAACTAGGCAGAAATAGGCTGTTTATCATGGGATCTGTTGACTAAACTGTCTCAGACCATTAGGCAGATCCTTGTGAAACTGATTACTAAGAGGGACAAAAACATGAAATGCAAATGCTTACAGTGACTGAGGTGAAAATCCATGATGCATATTCCACTCAATCAGGGAAAACAATGTAACACTCATAGTGAAGATTTGGGTATTTTTGTTACAATCAGGTGCACAAAGGAACATCAATCCAATTCATGGGCTGTTCAATAATATATGCATAAATAAAGCTTTTGAATAATAAATGATGCACTTAAAGTGAAAGCAGGAGGAGTCTATTGATTAGGCCTCTTACATCTGTCATATGACCCATAGATTATCACATGATCTGCACAGATTGCCTTACACTCTATACTCCATTCGCAGAAACATAGTGAAGAAAGGCCCATGTTCCATTACAAAAAAAAAAAGGAAAGAAAGAAATGGGTTGATGCACTGATGAGGTGATCCCTATGGTTTATCAGATTCCCTTGAACTTGACCATACACTGGATAATGTGTTGCTGGTGGTTTTTAATGGATACATTTTTGATTGTTTGGGTGATATCTGTTTTTTGTAGCATCATACTTGGAGGTATACATTATCAGTTGCATAAAACAAAAAGATATGACTCATTGTACATAGGGGATTATTACATGCAAGCGAAATACTAGTTTGTTCATCAGTGCAAATACCAGCTCACTGCAGCTACATAGCCATCACTTGCTAGCTGTGGTTGGGGACTCTACAGTCTATACAGCAATATACTTCAGCTGAGTAACACCCTGATGTTCAGTTCAATTAAATGTACTTTTATTTACGTAGAACAACTTCATAGTCGCCCAGAGGCACTTTGTAAGGTAAACCCACTGCTATATTAGATGTTGCAAGATATTAAAGATAAAAAATGAAAATATAGAGACCAAGGAGAAAACAAAACTATGGGCAAGAGAGAGAAGTTAATTCATGACATGCAGTAGAAGCAAATAAACACACCAAGAATGAAAAAGCATGAGTAGAAATGCTCAGTACATCATGTGAAACCCGTGCTAAGCCATGGGTTATCTGATTAAGCTTTAACTATAAACTATAAGTTGTAAACCAAAGTGGGATAGATGACAATTGTAAAGTGAGGGCTGTAGTTGGATCTGTCTTATACTGTAACTACTCAACAGGAAACTTTATTAACCACACATTTTTTTAAATATTGTACTTCTTTTCTGTAAACAACTTGGTCTAAGGAGCTAGGAAAGAAAAGCGTCTGGACTTCTTTCCAAGCTCCTAAGACTACGATCACCTGGATGACTGAGAACCTTCACAGACATGTAAACAACTTGGTTTATATTTAAGAACTAGAAGCTAGAACCAAGAACTAGAACCTTTTTCTTGTTTGATGACATTAGTTCCATTTCGTATCCACTCTATCTTGTCTCAATGTTTCTTTACATTTCTGTCTCTGTGTCAGGTCTGAGTTTCACAATACATTCATTTATGTGAGTGTGTCTTCTGCTCAGTTACTTCTTGTTCTACTTTGGTCTTTTGTCCTCTGTGCGTTTGTATTTAGTTTAACTCCCTTGGCCTCATCAGGCTGGATTTGTTCTTTCGTTTTCCTTGGTGTCCCACACTTGTCTGCATTTGTCCTTCCCACGCTCCCCTGTCTATGTCAGGTTAACCCTTCTTCCCCACTCGGTTGTGTCTTCCAGTGTCATTGCAGTAACCGTGGCCTCCTGTGAATTGTATTGTTTACTTCCCCTGCCCCGTCATGTCTGTAGTTTCCAGCCGTGTGTCCCACCTGTTGCCTTTCCTCTCATTATCCTGTGAGTATATATATTGATTCTGTTTCCCGTTATTCTTTGTCGCATCGTCCCTCAACCCTTATTGCTGTGTGTTCCTCTGTTCCTTTGTTTTGCTCTGGCCTTGCGCCGTGTTTATTAAGTTACCTTCAGTATGTTACCAGTAATAAAACTGTTCACATCTCTCTCTTGTGTTCAGCATATTGGTTCCATGGCCTGCCTGCTGCACAGCAACATATGAGACAGAGGGCTGGTGTGACTGAAGAGGGTGCTACGGATAGCGTGAGATGGAGGTAGATGATCCTCTGTGGCGACTGTTAAAGGGAGCAGCTAAATCATTTTAAAGATTTAGTAAATTCATGGACATGCAACCTCTTTGTTGGGAGCAATACAGTGTTTCCTTTGGTTTTGATTGTGACAGGCAATATTCACAAAAAGAGACAATTGTTTAGCTTCCTTGTATGATTTATGACAGTAACATATTTATATTTTGTTACTGAAAACACAATTTAAGTTGGTAAAAACATCTTAAACACACTACATGTTATAATGTCTGTGATTCATTTTCTTTGATCTAGTTTCACTCACAACACAACAATGGAAAACAGCAAAACACACACGCACAAAAAGTCATAGGAATAACTGGCAGTCTCTATGACAGGTTTGCTTATTGGTATTTCACGCCTGTTTAGTTTGTATTTTTGCCCCACTGATAGTTATAAAAAATAAAAAAAACAAAACAAAATCAGCTCGAAGACAAGGTGGTGACGTTGTGAGTAGTTTGTGGTGTTCTACTAAAAAAAGGGAGGATGATAGAAAAAGAAAGTTTCCCTATGAAGTCCCATCTAGCTGATATAGTACACTGTAAAGCTGCCACTTTTTTCCCCCTTATCTAACCAAGGCTTACGTACCTTCTCTCCCACCGAGTTGCCTTATCCTCCTCAAGCATCTGTTTTTGAAGCCAGGCAGCTTAAGCGCAGATTAATGGAGAGTCCTAGAGTTTTTGCCATGAGGGCACAAACAGAAGTCTTGGCTTGAATTTTGGCATCAGAACCTGCATGCAGAGAGGCCCCATTATCAGTAACACATCTTTTAGACTGCTGAGACAGCAGGTTTGCTCACACCACCTCTTTGACTTATCTCAGTGTTGTACTTTTTAGCTCTTCGGGCGGCAATGCCTTGAATCGAGTACCAATGGATGTTTTCTATTTCCCGTCTCTCTCTCTCTCTCTTTTTTTGGTTTGTTTTAGTGGTTTGTGATACATTGTTGTAAATGTGCTGTAATAAGATAGTTGTCCTGCACTTTCATTACCGCTTTCATTATCTTGAGGAAATGCTGAAACAGCTTCTGTTGTAGACGGTGCTGCACTATAGGCCTACTGGCGTGTATTACCCAATCAATACTCACCTTAATCTAATTTAGTGGGAAGTAGTGAACTCTTTCACTTTATCCCTTCCCCCTTCTCATTGAGCTTGGCTCTGGTAAAAAGGCCTCTCATTCTCTCATTCTGCTGCAAGGCTTTTCATCCTACAGACAGATACAATGTTCCTGAAGCCCTGCAGTGACTGTTCTCACGCTTTCTCGCTCACTGCTTTGAAAAAAAAGTGGGGAAAAAAAGAGTTTTTCCCCCTCTTTCTTTCCCCAGGAAATAAAAGGGTTGAGTGGGAGTGGATTTTAAAGGGGGGGCATCAGCAATCCAGTCACCACCCCTTCCTCAAATGTTGCTGTGACCCTGTGAGTTGTGTCTTCACGCCAATCGCAGGAAAATGTGCCGAATGAAACAGTCTTTTTTTAAGTGAGCCAAAGCGAGCGGAGTACGAAACGGTAACCCTGACATAGTGAACGTGACTGGCCTACCATTCATGATGTTTAATCAGAGATTAAATATATACCGCATTTTTCCCACTCTGGCACAATGACAGCTCCTTCATCATCCTGTGCTATTTCCAGGAAATATATACTTAGAGAAGCCCCCCTGAGGTCAGGTCTAACTATGTTTATATTTGTTGATTATCTGTTTTCGTGCTGCTCTTGCTGATTTATTTACATCATTTTTTATCAGTCTTGAAGTTTTCTTTTATTTTTAAGCCTTGCTTTCTGCATTGTACAAGCAATTGTGAAACCATCACAGGACCAATGTCTGCGTGACTGCCAATTCAAAGTGATCTTGCATTAGAAGTAAAACTATTAAGTTTAAATGCACTGGAAACATTCATATGAACACAATAACTCAGCTCCTCTATTTTTGTTGACTGATGGACTTGTTGACAATCGACTATCAAAGAAGCCCTGTGCTTATTAGCTTATAACTTCAGACTTTCAGTGCCTACTGCTTTTAGGGATGGGTGAGCTCACTGCATTCAATCAGTATTTGCTGTTGGAGACTTTTTTGCTTTTCTCTATGCTTTTGTCAGACTTTTTTTTTTCTCTATGCGTCAATCATGTAACCTATACACAGTATGGAGCCAAACTAAGTGGCGGCGAGTGGGGGCGCAAGCCAGTGTACTCCTAGAACTGGTGTCATGCCTGGATAAATGGGAAAGGTTGCATCAGGAAGGGCATCTGGCATAAAACCTTTGCCAAATCAAACATGCACATCATCGAGAATGAGATTTACACACTGGACTGGTTTGGGCCCATTTTGGCAATGACTGCCTCTGATGTTGTTGGCCAGCAGGGTGCAGATGGAAATTGTGCTACTGTTGGTGGAAAATGAAGAGGGGGAAGGCATGTTTGAAGGAAGTGAGAGAGAAAGAAAGGCAGGAGTGAAGCAGTGAGAGTAGGGACTTCAGGTAGCTGATATGATGGAGAGAAGAAAGGTAGATATAGTGTGTGTGTGTGTGTGTGTGTGTGTGTGTGTGTGTGTGTGTGTGTGTGTGTGTG
>NW_005187432.1:3410880-3413604 GCF_000239375.1 Pundamilia nyererei | reverse complement strand
TAGCTGATATGATGGAGAGAAGAAAGGTAGATATAGTAAGGTGGTGTGTGTGTGTGTGTGTGTGTGTGTGTGTGTGTGTGTGTGTGTGTGTGTGTGTGCAGATAGAAGGGAACCAAGGGCAGATGGATCCAAACCATGTTCTACCACAATATAGACTGAAGTATGGGTAAACCTGAAGTAAGTCTATGTGAATAGTTCTGTGATATTAGGACATTGTCAGACAGGATCATGACTTTGAAGCTGGAAATTGAAGGGGTGATGCTAAATGCTGTCAGTGCAAAGGTCTGACAAGAGGGATTCAGAAGAGAAAGAGGAATTAGTCAGAATAATTGGATAAAAAGGTAGAAAGTGTCTCCAAAGGGGAGAGAGGAGTGATTGGAGTGGATTTCGGTGTAGATGTAGGTGAAGGGAACAGGGGTGAAGAAAAGCTGTTGGGTAGGTGTGGTGTTAAGGAGAGAAATATGGAAGGAAAGAAGGCAGTGGAATTTGTGAAAAGGATGAGAATGGCTTTGGCGAACACATATTTCAAGGAGCAACACAGTGTGACATATAAGAGTGGTGGAAGGTGCACATAGGTGGAGCTAGATTCAAAAAGGGCAATGCAAAAAAGAGACTGAAGACTGCAGGGTGGTGTCAGGGGACGATGTAGCTTGGCATCGTCAGATGGCAGTCTGCCGAATGACTTATGGTCTTGAGTTTTGGTGATGGACTAATGACAAGAAGACTTTTCTGATTGGGCAGAGAGCAGTAAAACAAAGAGGGTAGTTGAAATGACAAACAGCTCTAAAAATAATTTATTTTCAATAAAAAACAAAACAAAAAACCCCAAAAAACATGACACACACAAAAACACATTCTATTATATTTTTATTTTGCTAGGGGCAAATAAACTCTGCCTGCCTCTAATTTCCTCCCACAGGCCGCCCTTGGTCATTTATGCCTTGGTCTCACTAACAAATGCTAGAGCGCTAAACATGTCTCATGCATCTGCTTCCACTTCAGCGTGCCCCTCTGCAGCCTGCCCTTTATGTCTGCTCCCACCTGTGTCTCCTGCTGACCTCACATAAAACCTCTCCATGCCATTGCCTCAATGACACTCCAATCCTCCTGCTGGTGTCCTCCCCTGCGGTGACCGCCTCTCTAGTTTTATACTGGGTCCTGTATCGGTGCAAGTCATTCCTTTAATTGGGTAAATACTAAAATTTCAAAATAGAAGCATAGGAGTGGGGTTACATCAAGGATTGGTGCTGAACCCCTTCTTGTTTCCAGTGGTAATGGAAGATGAGGTCAGACAGGAGTTTACATGAACTATGATGTTGACAACATTGTTATCTGCAGCAAGAGTAGGAAGCAGGTGGAAAAGATTTACAAAGCAGTGGTAAGATCTGGTTTGATTTGGCACTAACAAAGAGATAGAGGTGGAGCTGAAGATGTTGAGATTTTTACTGGGAGTGACCAGTATGGACAGGACTAGAAATGTACATTTTAGAGGGAAATCTCAGACAAAGGTAGAGATGCTGGGCCAAGATGGTTCGGACATGTGCAGAGGAGCACTAATGCATGTTAAATATGGAGTTACCAGGCAGGAGGGAAGAAAGAATATCACAGAGAAAATTTGTGGATATAGTAAAGGACAACATGCAGAGGGCTGGTGTGACAGAAACGGATGATATGAATAGGGTGAGACTGAGCTAGATGATCCACTGCAGTGATTTCTAAAGCAACCTGCTGTATAAGGGAAATGAAGAAGAAGAAGACAGTATGGAGCCAAACCTATGTGTAATAAAAGCAAGCCTGAAACATCATCCATCCAGCGACAGTATTTAATTTTGCTTCAGGTTCCCATGTGTCTTCATATGTGGCCATTTGTATACAGGACGGAAGAATGCAAAAGCCTCACTTGATCTGATTTTCACTGATTTTTTTGCAGCACTCAGTGGATGCTGATTGCAGTTCAAATTACCACTACACATTCTCACTGTAAAAAAACTAGTTACCATTCAGAATAATTTTTGAAATATTAAGTGAATGACATTATGCTGCATTTCCATTAGGTTTTTCAGCAATCAAGCCAGTCTGTGGAACCAGATTGCCCCAGTGGGTTGTGTGACTGTGAAGCGAGATTTATAGCCCAGTAAAGGTGTTGAATGAGCAAATCAATAGATTTGTGTCTGATATACTGTGTTGCATTCAGAAACACCTCCATGTAGCGTTGTTCTACCTCCACCTTTAAGACAGACAATTCCTCATAGTTATTTTGTGAGACATGACATTGACAGCACACCTACAGCCTTTTTGTGTCATTTTGCAAATACCTGAAAAAACAACAAGGCAGAAATTATCATTTCTTTACCATATTGTAGAATTATATTATTAACTATTGCTGGTGCATTCATAATCTTTATTTAAACAAGTGAATCAGTTCAAAACTAGAATTAAAAAGCTTTTGTTGAAGATTCCCATTAGGTATTAAACTAGCTATATTTAAATTTACCAAAGCAACAAATTATGCTTTGTGAAAATCTACATTAGGGATTGTGCTGATTAACGAACCCTGTTTTAAAAACCACAAAAGCAACAGAAGTTGATTATGAATTAATTATGGATTGTATAAAATCCTAAACAGCATGTTTTAGATTACTGGAATCTTACTAAATGAATAATGTACAGTATACAACTGGACAGTAATCTAAAAGGGACACCATATGGGGCAATAATTATAGC